>NC_073302.1:373456001-373491001 GCF_027595985.1 Sorex araneus
GAACTAAGAGTCACCCCAGAGCACTGATGGATGTAACCTACATACTAACAAAAGTTTTATGTATTAAGAAGCCTGGGGTGGTATAATATATGTGTATATGTTTATATGTTAACATGCATTAAAATAAAATACAGTTAATCCTTGTCACCTAAACTTACTTTATATTCTACACATACTTAGGGACATACTGTAATAGCTTTGAGACGTTTTAGTTGAAAACCCATATGTGTAAAACTGCTATTTAAAGAATGACATTTCTGGTTGATCATGATGTTACCATGAGAAAGTTTCAAATAGTTCATTTGACTTTATGCTAAAAAAAAAAATCCACCCAAATTAAATATGTGATTTTCTCTAAAATGCAACATACAAATGTTTCTTTTTTTTTATTATACTGACCTCTGACTCAACTCTTTATTTTTTCTTTAAACTCTTGGGTTGTTGGTTTCCTGTGGGTCAACTGTAGATCTTCCTTTTTGTATTTTTTTTCTTCCTTTTTGTATTATTTTGTATTTTTTTCATGTAAAAATGGATAGGAGCATTGAAGAATAACTTCGTATCTCAAGAAACTATAATAATTTTAATCACTGTATCACTGAATCACTGTCATCCTGTTCATCGATTTGCTCGAGTGGGCACTAGTAATGTTTTCATTCGTCTCAGCCCTGAGATTTTATTTATTTTTATTTATTTATTTTTGCTTTTTGGGTCACACCTGATTATGCACAGGGGTCACTCCTGGCTCTGCACTCAGGAATTACTCCTGGCGGTGCTCAGGAGACCATATGGGATGCTGGGAATCGAACCCGGGTTGGCCGCACGCAAGGCAAATGCCTTACCTGCTGTGCTATCGCTCCAGCTCCAGCCCTGAGATTTTAGCAGCCTCTCCTTATTTGTCTTTCCCAATGATTGGAGGCTCTTTCAGAGACAGAGGAATGAGACCTGTTATTGTTACTGTATTTGGCATATCAAATACACCACAGGGAGCTTGCCAGGCTCTTCCATTATATTACTGTATCACTGTATCACTGTCATCCCATTGATCATCGATTTGCTCCAGCGGGCCCAAATTTCAGACAGTTCCCATTAGCCATCTATGTCACACTATTGCTGCTAAATATTAGCAGTATTATTAAATACTAAATAAATACTAAATAATAATAAATCAGTATTATTCAATTTCCTTTAAATATTTTAGTCATTCTCTTATTCTGATTGTAAAAATCCTCTTGAGGGGGGCTGGAGAGATAGCACAGTGGGTAGGGCGATTGCCTTGCATGCGGCCAACCAGGTTTGATTCCCAGTATCCCATATGGTCCTCCGAGCACTGCCACGAGTTATTCTTGAGTGCAAAGCCAGGAGTAACAGTGCATTGCTGGGTGTGACCCAAAAAGAAAAAAAAAAGATTCTCCTGAACTCTTTTCCTAGTACAGCCATCTTCACCTTGGTGATATAATGCTAATTGTTTTTCTTATACACTTAATATTTATTTTTTGAGTCAAATTGTTTATGCTTTTAAGTCGACACTGTCTCATCCTCTATGTTCAAATCCTGCCCATTCTTCAAAGGTACAACTTGACTATTATGTGTTTTTTTGAAATCTGTCATCCTGGTGTTAATAACATTGCATCACCTCCTAAAATTCCATCTCACTTTGTATTTACATTATGAATTTTAACAAAAGTTTACATGATGGTTATTGTGTAAAATGCTAATATTATATGTGAGCATGCTTAATCTTCTTCACTTCATACAAGCCTTTTGAGAAAGACTTATATGAATATTGTGTGTGATAAAGTAGTAATCAGTAAATCTTTTAAATAAATAAGTGGATAACTAAGCCTTGAAATAGGCTAGTATGTCCATGTGCCTGTAGTAGAATACACAAAATTTATGAACTGCCATGTTTTGATGAAGTGCTTTTGAAATGCTTATAAATTAAATTACCCTTGCAGGAATGAGTTGGACATAGGACAACCTTTGGGACTTTGCAGTTTCAAACACAGAAATGAGTACAACAAAGGCAGTAGAGCTTTAAAATTTATAAGAAGATGCTGTATACAGTTTGGGGGCACATAAACATGCATGTTTGGTGCCAGAGCAATAGTACAATGAGTAGGAGTAGGGTATTTGCCTTGCATTCCACAGACCTGAGTTTGATCTCCCAGCAGCCCATGTGTTCCCCCAGAACCCTGCCAGGAGGAATTCCTGAGTCAGAGGTAAACCCTGAGTATTTCTGAGTGTGGCCTAAATATAAACAGAAGAGAGGAAGGAAGGAAGGAAGGAAGGAAGGAAGGAAGGAAGGAAGGAAGGAAGGAAGGAAGGAAGGAAGGAAGGAAGGAAGGAAGGAAGGAAGGAAGGAAGGGAGGGAGGGAGGGAGGGAGGGAGGGAGGGAGGGAGAGAGAGAGGGAGGGAGAGAGAGAGGGAGGGAGGGAAGAGGGGTAGAGAGAGAGAGGGAGGGAGGGAGGGAGGGAGGGAGAGAAGGATGGAGGGAGGGAAGAGGGGAGGAAGGAAGGAAGGGAAGAGGGGAGGAAGGAAGGGAAGAAGGGAGGAAGGAAGGAAGGAAGGAAGGAAGGAAGGAAGGAAGGAAGGAAGGAAGGAAGGAAGGAAGGAAGGAAGGGAGGGAGGGGGGAGGGAGGGAAGGAGGGAGAGAGAGAGGGAGGGAGAGAGAGAGGGAGGGAGGGAAGAGGGGTAGAGAGAGAGGGAGGGAGGGAGGGAGAGAAGGATGGAGGGAGGGAAGAGGGGAGGAAGGAAGGAAGGGAAGAGGGGAGGAAGGAAGGAAGGGAAGAAGGGAGGAAGGAAGGAAGGAAGGAAGGGAAGAAGGGAGGAAGGAAGGAAGGGAAGGGGAGGAAGGAAGGAAGGGAAGAGAGGAGGAAGGAAGGGGGGGAGGTAGGGGGGAGGGAGTGCTGGCTCAACCTCAGGACGTGAATAAATGAATGACAAGGCAAGTGCTTATCTTTGAACATTGATCCTCCTTTGGCTCACTGAGGCAACTATGCCATTCGGCCTGTGTTAGCAAGTGAGATGAGTCCGATGTGGCTGATATGCTCAACTGAGTCAGATGTGGCTGCTGAGAAGTTGGTGCGAAAAGCAGCAGGCACGACCTACAGTGCTGTCAGCTGATGAGTGAAAGTTACCGTGAAAGTAATGGCCTCTGTTAAAGGAATATTCTCTGACTGACTTGTTCACGTGTCTTTGTTTTCACGTTAGTCCTGTTTCTTAAGCTCACCCATACCCTGGTATGCATCAACATCGCCCTGTGCAGCAGTGCCTGCTGGTCTTGCCCAAAGTGCTTTCTCTCTTCCTTGGATATTGGCAGTTTCTTCAGTGTTTTCATCCAGTGTCCATTCCTCTTCCACAGGAGCCAGCTTCTGGTTTGTCAGTGTGGGGTGGTTCCATTCTCTCAACAGTGACTCATGAAGGACTGGGCCACTTCTGGTCAAGAAGTTGTGAAGACAGGGCTGGAAGAACACACAGTGGGTGGGGATACTTGCTTTGCCCATGGCCAATGTCAGTACCATCCCCAGCATCCATATGTGCCTGAGCACTGCCAGGAGTGACTCCTGAGTACATAGCCAGGAGGACCCTCTGAGCATCATCAGGTGTCAACCTATTCCCCCCCAAAATATAATTTGTGCAGACAACGCTGTTGTTGCTGTGAAGTTTTTCTCCATTTTTAATGAGAGATGCACAAAGGGAAAATGGTCAGATCTTTGGACTTCGGTGCTGGGAGGTGAGATGACTTTCTTGGCCCCACAAAGACCTCTTAGCCAATAGGCGACAGCAGAAAGGAGGGAAATTGACATCTATCTGCTCATCTTGAGTTGCTAAGTGTGAATGCTGGCTGTCCAGATTAAGACTGTGGTTACAGGAGAAAATAACTCCCTTTCACGCTCAGATTAAATATTAAGTATCTATTATTGATATTCTTCTCTTAATAGCCCCTAGAAGTGTGTGTGTGTGTGTGTGTGTGTGTGTGTGTGTGTGTGAGATAACTTCTTTAAATGACTCTGGCTCAACAAACAATGGATGTTTCTTTGCCCAAAGCATCTGTGTGCGGTGGGGGTGGGGAGGAGTAGTTAGGTCCAAGGTGGACCAACATTTTTCAGTCATGCTATCTGAAACAGGGGATAATACTCAGATTAGGGTCCAGCTCACCTAACATTTAAAACACAGACAAGGTGAAGCTGTGTGATTGCTTCCTTGAATTCCTGAATTTCTAGGGAGCACCCAAATCGCAGGCCAGGAGCATGATAAAGTCAGGAATCCATATCAAAAGCAGACTTGGGAGTCAGGTTTAGGACAGATCAGAAAAATTCTGATGAAAGATTTACTTGTCTGCAATTAGAGCTCAGGGTATGTGTTTCCCTCTCAAGATCCCAGCAGGGATGATATATTAGGGCTGAGCCTTACAAGAGCTCGTGGGCTCCCTGGGGACTTCACTGGGGTCAGGAGTCCTTTGGTGGAGCAGATGAACTGAATTTCCTCTCTGGCTGTCCATCCGGTGAACTCTTGGGCCTGATCCGCTGTTTTACTTCTCCTCTTTTGTCCCTTTACTGATGATTTTTTTAAAATCAGCTTTTTTTTTTTTTAATTAAAAAAATTTTTTTTAAAGCAGTCTTCATCAACTCAGTCTGGTTGTTGAAAAACTAAAGGAAGAAATACTAGTATTATTGGACCAACATTGCCATCTAGTGGCAAAATAATCTTTAACTCTGAAACTTGAACATTGTGATAGGTTTCAAGAGTGTTCAAATTTTGAGAACTTAATCATGCAACTGAAAGGTTATCCTTCGGAACATGAGAAGATATAGCTGTAGGAAAAGTACATGAAAATCACTGTCCTCCAGACACACAAGACCAATTATTGGGCTAACAGTCTGGTTCATGGCACTTCTTATTACTCTCTCAACACAACTCCAATATGTTCTTGAGAAGTACTTACCCAGTTAAGCTACTTCCTTGTGATAAGAATGAAACCAGGGCGGGGGGGGGTGTTGGGGGGGAAAGAAAGTAATCTATCTAAGATAATTTTCCCTTTTCCCCTTTGATTTGCTTTTTAATTATTTTTGACTTTTCTCCAAGTTTCTCTCAGTGATTTGTTTCTGGTGAAGATTCCGAAACAGTAAAAAAGATTTGAATACTCTGTACTATCTGACAAGGTGCATAGTTTGGGTTCCGAGACTCTGAATTTCTGGGTCTGCTTCCCCAAGATGCTGATACTTGGAGAGCAAATCCCTTCAGTGAAGACTTTAGAGACCAATGACTGCATTTGCAACAGCCTCTGTGTGCTCTGTGAGTGCGCATGAAAAGCACCAGGGAGACCCACTCCTCCTCAGCAGCATCACAGCTGAAGTGGCTCCATCCTTAGGCTGGCCTGGGGGGTGGGGGTCGCAACCTGCTAAGGCACAGCTTGTGCTACTTGCCAGACATGAGTGGGACGTTGCCCTGCACCCTGCCACGACCTCTGACTTTCTCTGAAAACACGCAGCCCCAGGTCCTCAGCTCCTTCTTGGCACTAAGCCTACTCTCACCAATTAATTGCACTGAAAGTCTCCACCTGGGTACCATTTGGAATCACCCAGGAAGTAGGAAAAAAGAAAAGCCACGGCACTTTGGGGCCCATCCGCAAGACCTGGCCTTTAAAAACTTGCTAGCTACTTGTGTGCACAGGAAGACCCTAAAGACACAAAACTAGTGGACGGGAGAGTTGGTACCGCAACCGAGGGGCCTGTCTGGCAGGCAGCGGACCCAAGTTTGATCTGTGGCCCACATGTGAACCCCTCCAGGAGTGCTCACTGAGTGCAGAGCCAGGGGGAAGTCCAGGATACGCATAACAAGGTCAGCTGGATCCCAGTTGGTGCCCCTGCCTCTCTTCTCGAATCAGGCTAAAATGAAGTGTTGCAATAGGCTAAAATGAAGTCTTGCGACCCCCTTGTCGGAGAGGAGACTCTGGGTTGTTCTGAATTTTATTCTTTCTCTCAGGCCCTTATTTTCTCTCTCTGCCCCTCTCATGGGATGAGCACATTTGGTCCTGCCCTACCGAACTCTTAAAGGCTGGTGAAGGCTGTTTTACAGTTTAAGGCCTCACCCACTTGCTGGCCTCTTGGCCTGCTGAGGTCATTCATGTGGCCGCTGCATTCTGAGCAAAGGGTTTGGCTTTTATGAGCCTGGACAGGCCTTTTCTCTCGGGAGCTGTGAACCAGATGGTCTACACAGGGTCCTTGCGATGCTTGTGCAAAAGAAAATGTTATCCAGGCTTTCGCTTCCAAACTTTTCCTGCAGGGTCCCAATGACTATGACTTAAAATGAAAATTGATGGGGTGGAGGTGGTGAGAGGGACACTGGGATGATTGGTGGAGGAGAATGGGCACTGGTGGAGGGATGGGTAAACGATCGCTGTATGACTGAAATGCAAACATGAAAGTTTATAAGTTTGTAACTGTACCTCACAGTGATTCACTAATAAAAAATTTAAAAGATAATGAAAATGCTTCTTGGTGGGGCGAGAGTACAGTGGGTAGGCATTTGCAACGTATGCCGCTGACTCAGGGTTTAATCCCTGAGCACTGATGGTTTGAACCATAAACATCCTCTCTCCAGCCAACCCTACTCCCCAGTGAAAATAATACTTTTTGTTTGTTTGTTTTGGACCATACTCTGAGGTGTTCAGGGCTTGCTCCTGGCTCTGTGCTTAGGGATTATGCCTGGTGGGGCTTTCGGGGACTAATTGGTGCGGGGAATTGAACCCAGGTTGGTGAGTGCACGGCAAGTGCCCTATACACTGTACTATTGCTCCAACTTCGAAAATGATTCTGGACTTTAAAAATAAATTAAAAATAAATTATTTTCTTAGTTTACCACTTGCTCTACCACATATGCTATATGTGTATGTGTATATTTAATGAAACACACAAGTATTCTAATATATAGATGGATACATTTGTAAATCAATCATATATAGACTGGAAACTTCAATGAAAGAAAGTAATGTATGTTTCCAGTTAAGGAAATTCTTGGTGCTATGGAGTTATCTGCTTTGTTTATTTATTTTGGTTTTGGAGCCATTACCAGTGGTGCTCAGGTCTTACTCCTGGGTGGACATTTAGGGATCATTACTAGCAGTTCTTAGGGGACCTGGATTGGTTGTGTGCAAGGAAAGTGTCCTACCCACTGTACTATTGCTTTGCTTCAAGTGCTTAAATATCAAGTATACTCTCAATTGTTGTCTTTTCCCATTATTATAGCTGAAGAAACTGGTTTCATAAATGTGTAAAAGAAAAATCACTTCTATGTCCTTATGTTCTTCTGTCTCCAGCCCTTGGAATTTATTAGTAAAATCTGGAAACTCTTCAGTGACATCCTCAGTGTTTGCACTCGTGTTCTCTCACTCCAGTGCTCTGGGTGCCTTCTGGTTTCCTCTCCTCTCCAAACGCGGAAAGGTCCCAGAGACTCACCCTCGACTTTCTTTTCACTCTGAACTCTCCCCTGGGGGATACTGCTCACTCGCCCTCCACCCCCCTCTGTTCAGCCAAAGTTGGCCAGGCCAGCAGTGCTGTATGGACCTCTAGCGTCCCTGTGGGACCCAGATTTCCCTTTCATTTGCTTATTGGACTTCTCAGGAAACACTGCAGAAACTGTGTGCCCCAAACTGTTCGTAGTTACCCAACACTGACCAGGTGACAAACACAGATACTCAAGAATCAAAGGTGAATGGTCATTCCTTTCATGGAATTTGCATTGTAGTGGGGTAGAGGGACAGAAAACACACAATGTAATGTCAGGAAGGGAGGAATGCACTGAAGGAAAGAGATGAGGGTAAGGGGGTGGAGGAGGATGGTCACGACACTTCATGTGCAGCCCCTCTGAGGAGGTGGCTTGGAACCCAAATAGCCAGGAAAGTGAACATAAGCTCTCTGTAGGTAGAATGTTCTAGCAGAGAGTAATCTCCTGATTTGACCTCTGTCTTGCTCCAATTAGGGACTTGGGTATCCCCCCTGTATTTCTTTCTTTCCCCTTCACCTTTATTTATCAGATCACTAATTTTTGTGAACTTGAGATATCTCAAAGTTTGAGTATAAATAGAAAGAAATGAGTATATCCTTGATCAAACTGTGAGAACAACCACTAAT
The DNA here is from genome assembly GCF_027595985.1 of Sorex araneus. Lineage (NCBI taxonomy): Eukaryota > Metazoa > Chordata > Mammalia > Eulipotyphla > Soricidae > Sorex > Sorex araneus. The sequence continues at coordinate 373,464,134 of NC_073302.1, forward strand.
TTCATTAGGATTTCTATTACGTGAGGTAATGGTGACTATGGTCCCTGTCTTGGTTCAAGCACTTTCTGTCAGGCATTAATTACTGTGACCCTTGAAAAAAATTGAGAGATTCTTCAGTCAAATTGGGGATCAACTCTTACAAACAAATCATAATAACAGACTTTCTGTTATGCATTCAATATTGGCAACCCCCCACTTCCACCCCCAATAGATAGATTTTTCAATAAAATTAGGGATCAATCCTTACAAACAAACCATAATAATACCACCACCAACACACACACACACACACACACACACACACACACACACACACACACACAGAGTCCAGGGAGATTTTTGGCTGGAGAAATCAGGGAGGGGCCTCTAGATGAGGCAAAATTTGGGTTGTAGTTTGAGGAACAACTGGAAATCCAGAGGCACAAACACTTGGTGGAATCTTTTGATATTTGACTTCAGATTTCAGGCTTGACTCAGAGGCCTGGGGGCACAAGGGCCTTTTATTCTACCTTGGAGCTTTGAGGTATCTAGAATATATTAGGTACTGCAGAGAATCAATTTAAGGCATTTGTATATTTAGCATCCCTTCACCTGTGATCTTGAAGAGGTCTAAGTTAGTATAGAACTGAAAGGTTCGCAGACGGCTCCTTTGTTGGAGACTTGAATCTAACCCTGGGCTGCTTTCAGTCCTAGAAACAAGGTGTGGTCCTGTGGCTATGGGGCAAGTCAATGCTGGCTGCAGGACACCCTCGGGCAGGCTCCCAGGTTTTGCTTATAACTTGGTAATTTTCATGAGATATTAGAAATGTGGGCTGGACTGATAGCACAGTGGGTAGGGTGTTTGCCTTGCACTTGGCCGACCCAGGTTTGATTTTTTTTTTTTTTTTTTTTTGCTTTTTGGGTCACACCTGGCGATGCACAGGGGTTACTCCTGGCTCTGCACTCAGGAATTACTCCTGGCGGTGCTCAGGGGACCATATGGGATGCTGGGAATCGGACCCGGGTCAGCCGCAAGCAAGGCAAACGCCCTACCCGCTGTGCTAAAACTCCAGCCCCTCAGGTTTGATTTCTCCGTCTGTCTCAGAGAGCCTGGCAAGCTACCGAGAGTATCTCGCCCACATGGCAGAGCCTGGCAAGCTCCCTGTGGCGTATTTGATATGTCAAAAACAGTAAGAACAAGTCTCACAATGGAGACGCTACTGGTGCCCGCTCAAGCAAATCGATGAACAATGGGGTGACAGTGCTATGACAGTGCTACCCTGCTACATTAGAAATGTGCCTCAGTATAGTCCTATCTCTCTGTGAAGTTGTTTCCAGGGCGGGGTTAGATGTGGAAGGATTTTTATCAGGGAGGAATCCTGGGAGAGGAAGTGAAGGAAGGAGTTCTAGTCAGGAAATAACACCGGGATGATTGGAAGGCAGAGGAAGGGGGCAGGGAGGGGCTGCTGTGTCATGCGCTAGATATCTTGCAGCCTAAGGAAGGTTTTGAATGGCCATGGGGAAGTCCTTCAGCCAGGACACTGCCAGAGAAGCCCCATTTCCCTGCAGCAGAACTTCCTCAGTCCCATTGCCCACCCAGAGTCACCAGCAAGTCCCCAGCACAAGGGACAGTGGCATTCAGAGCACAGCGCTGCCAGGACTCCTTCCCTGTGGTAGGCAGGTTAGCCAGTGTCTTTAAAAACATGGTTGTGAAAATGACTAAGACTGAAGATGAAAGTTAAAAAAGAACAAAATATGTGTATTTTCCAGGTCAAGTTCTTAAGCTGATTGGGGGGCGGAGAGTGGTGGGGAACATTGAGCCCCTTCAGAATTTCATTTTATCCTTTGACCCTGAAAACCTCCCCCAAATATACAAATTTTAATGGATCTTTAGTCTAGTGGCTCCTTCCTCTCAGGATCTTAAGCCCTAGCTCTGCTACGGGAGTTCCCAGGGACAGCCATTTTTTTTTATAGTCTCCTACTTGCTGGCATCTGAGCCCTGCTGCCAATGGCTGAGACTGCTTTTGAGACAAACTTGAATTTCTTTATTTTGCTTTTTTTGTCACACCCAGCGATGCACAGGGATTACTTCTGGCTCTGCACTCAGGAATCACTCCTGGCGGTCCTCAGAGACCATATGGGATACTGGGAATCAAACCCCGATTGGCTGCATGGAAGGCAAACGCCCTTCCCTCTGTGCTATTGTTCTAGCCCCCAGACTTGAATTTATCAGCTGCAAGTTTGTTTCTTCTTGAAACATACCCCTTTAACATACCCATCTCTCCACCAGTGCACATTCACCACCATCAATATCCCCGGTATACCCCCCTTCCCCACCCTTTCCCTGCCTCCATGGCCAACAATATTCCCCATACTCTCTCTCTACTTACATAATGCTCTACTGGGCATTATGCCTTGCAACACAAACACTGAGAGGTCATCATGTTCGGTCCATTGTCTACATTCAGCACACATCTCCCATTCTGACCGATTCTTCCAGCCATCATTTTCTTAGTGATCCCTTCTCTATTCCAGCTGCCTTTTCCCCTCATGTGGGAAGCTTCCAGCTATGGAGCAGTCTTTCTGGTCCTTGTATCTATTGTCCTTGACTGTCAGCCTCATGTTATGTTATTTTATACTCCACAAATGAATGCAGTTCTCCTATGTCTGTCCTTCTATTTCTGACTAATTTCACTTATGAGCTCAATTTCCAGGCTCAGAACTTGAATTCCTCAATGAGTGTTAATTTCTAGGGTACTCAGATGAGAGATCACCTCTGATCTTGAGCATTTCTTTGACCACTGCCTGAGTTAGGATCTTGTCCAATCTTCTTTATCCAATGGGTCCCCTCCCTGAAAATGGACAACCTAGATTGTGATTTATTTCTTAGTCCTTACCTTCACTTATGTTCTCTCTAATCCTTGTGCTCACATAATCATAAGAATCAAATAGATAGTACACACATATCCATATTCTCATACATAGTAGGAAAATACCTCTGCAACAAATTTTCATTATTTAGGAGAGCTATAGACTACATTTTTTAAAAAACACTAAATTAGAACCAAAGTACCAGGGTCAGAGACATAGTACAGCAGGTAAGGTACTTGCTTTGCATGTGGTCATCTTGGGTTTAATCTCTGGCATCCCTTATGAACACTCCCTAAGCCCAGCAAGGATTGAACCATGAACACAGACAGGAGTAAGCCCTGAGCAGAGCCAGATTTGACTCAAATTTTTCCCTCAAACACTCCACCACAGAGAAACCAATGTATCTAGGGGAAATATGTCTCTATTTCTCTCTCTCTATATATATATATGTAATATAATCTACACATATACGTAATGAAGATATAAAAATGTCACATAGATGATAATCTCAAATTCTGAAAAAAAATAATTAACCTTATAGATTCTTTAAAAAAATTTGCAAAAGAGAAAACAAGGTACAGAGTTATAAATGACTTATTTGATGCCATCCCACTAATCAGAGTTGGGATTCAAAGTCCACCATCTGTCCAGAGTGGGCATCTGGCCTGCTCTGGCCCCCACTATCTCTGGGCTTAGTGCTGCATCCCTTGGCATAGTGTTGGAGCTGGCAGGCAGAGGCTATCACAATCCTACTCATCTGGGAAGGTGCTTGTTGGAGGATCCACTTTTTCTTGTCACCCTATACCTATTAATGAATATTCACGCCTTGTGTGTTGATTTTAATGATACACATTTGTTTTAGCTATGAGGCAAATCTACAAACATAAAATTCATGAATAATGGAAATAGACTTATGTCATTTCCCCCCCAAATTAAAACGCTTGGAGAGAGCACAGTGAAAAACATGTCTCTATTTCTCCTCTATCATCACTTTGGCTAATTTACCCAAGTTCCCAATTTTTCAATGTTCAGGGAACTGCTGTTACTAAGCTCTGATTTTATCCAAGAGTATCTTTTGAACACTTCCGTGGAAAAAATGAGTGGCTAAAATGGGAGGATTTTTCTAACATCAAAAAGCCATAAAAATGTGGGCAACTCTTTAACCTTTAAAATGTCTTTGAACTCTCTAAGCCTCAGTTTCCTGAAGTCTAAAATACCATACTTGGTGTCCCAGCTGAGAGGATTCAGTAAGATCATGTAGACAATGTTTTTGTCACTGCAAAGAACCTGGATAGCAGCCAGGAGCTTCACTTCACAGCACTCTAGTTTCCTTGACCTTGGAATTGTTCAAGTGATTCTCCCTTCCTCTGTCCCACTAACTAACGCACATGTCTTGACCACTGTGTCCAATTCACAGGGAAAGAAATGCCTCCGAAATTGTAATGCCTTCCATGGATACTGAACCCATTGTTAGAAAACTTATGGAGAGAGATAAAGACTTTGTTTAAGAATAAGTTTAAAGTGATCCCGGGTTACATTGCAGCTGCACGAGCATGATTCCAGAGGCCAGCTAAACTACTTTTGATACCGGCAACTCCTTGCAGAATGTCTCCAGACTGAGAACTAAGCCGAGGCCCCATGCCTGCCCAGGAGGGGAAAGGTTTTCTCTCTGGCCTTTTCCTTGCTGGGGGAGAAGGGCATGGCGACCGCCATATTATGAGGACCACTAATGAGAGATACAAGCTTGCAATGATCCAATTTCTGGAAGAAATTTCCCTGGACTTGCTAAAATACAGAAATCCAAAACCTCATATCTCTTCATAGCAGGTCTGACTCTAGGGGGAACTCCTAACAATAATAGTGAGTTTTTGTTGAAATGTTGAATGTAACCAAAGAAAAGAGAAAGTAAAGTGAAATTTATCAGTTACCCAGGCGGGGGTGGGGGTGAGGGTGAGGGTGGGAGGGATGGGATGTATACTGTTTTTTGTTTATTTTTTGATGGTGGAATATGGGCACTGGTGAAGGGATGGTTGTTTCAGCATTGTATAACTGAGACTTAAGCCTGAAAGCATTGTAATTTTCCACATCGTGATTCAATAAAAAAAAAAAAAAGAATAAGTTTAAATTAAGAGTTTGCCGCAGTCCAGCTGCAGCAAAGGTTCGGGACCCCTGAAGGTGGGCTGGTGGAGTCAGTGAAAGAACAAACAAAGTTTTTCAGGTGTTAAAGGAGATATCTGCTTTATTCCATTTTGTGTCTATATTTATGTTCATTTTCTACATATGCATCTGACTTATGACTTTATTATAATCGGAGATTAGGCAAGAAGCTGTCTGTCTTGCTTGTCGTGGTTGCACAGAATTAAAAATAGGTTTTTCAAGCATAGCATGCAGGGTTCACAAATATAACTCATAAATTGTGTCAAATTAGCACAAAGGGTTTATTAGACATTGATTTATATCTAACGATATTTTTATTCATTTATTTATTTATTTATTTGTTTTTTGCTTTTTTGGGTCACACCCAGCGAGGCACAGGGGTTACTCCTGGCTCTGCACTCAGGAATTACTCCTGGCGGTGCTCAGGGGACCATATGGGATGCTGGGAATCGAACCTGGATAGGCCGCGTGCAAGGCAAACACCCTACCCACAGTGCTATCACTCCAGCCCCTCTAACGATATTTTTAATACTATTTTCCTTTGGCTTTTTGGGTCACACCCAAGATGTACAGGGGTTACTCCTGGTTCATGCACTCAGGAATTAACTCCTAGCAGTGCTCAGGGGACCATATGGGATGCTGGGAATCGAATCGGGTCGGCCGTGTGTAACGCAAATGCCCTACCCGCTTTTTTTCAGATCCAGCCCCTTGAATACTATTTTCCATTCCATATCCAAAAACAGTAACAATAAGTCTCACAATGAGAGATGTTACTGGTGCCCAGTCGAGCAACTCGATGAACAATGGGATGACAGTGACAGATCCTAGAACACTTTTTAAAGACTTTCAGGATATTCGGGTCCCTTCATTCTTTCTCGTTAAACTGTAACCAACTCTTTCCCCACCAATGATTCCATTTGCCTTATGAGATCAACCTTTTGTTTTATACTTAACACCAATTTGCCTTATAAGATCAACCTTTTGTTTTATACTTAACACCACAGTGGCCTGCTGTGCCTTACATTTTTACCAAAGGTTCAATGTGTCATATATTTAGTCATTATGGTTGGCACTACACTCCTCCTAATTCGGGACCTGTAGGGGCTTTTTCTGTTTCTACTTCATCTTTTGTATTCAAATTGCTTAACATATTTGGGGGCTTCTCTGTATCTGTTAGTTCACATTTCTGTAAACCATTCATAAATTTCCTTACTGACCTAACTGGTTATCTTTGTTGCGTGTTTTATGTGAGCTGAGTGTCCAGTCATCATATTCCTAGAACTCCCAAGACCAAACATACAGATTAACTACAATGCACATGTTATGAGTGTACTGATTTAAGAATTGGGGGGGAAGGGGGGGTGAGATGCCATTGTCTTGTTCCAGGAAGAAACATTCCTTGAATGTCCTTCCACCATGTGTGGATCTTGTCACACTGCAGGGCTGGTGGACGTGGCAGGGGTTACCCTCTGCTACAGTTGAGCTCAGAGAGAGGAGACAAGAAGATAATAGACTCAAGGGAACAGAGGGGGCATCCTGCACCCAATCAATATGATAGTGGCACCTTGTCTAGTATAAGCAAGACATAAATATTATTTTCCTATTTCAAGTGAAGAAAGTCTTTCTTATTAGAGAATTATTTTCTTCTCCCAGAAAACTAGGCAGGCTCCCTTTCCAACTAAATTTAAGCTTGAAATAATATATGTAAAATCTCAGAAATTGTAATTGTCTTACAATTATAAATATATTTTTACTTGCTAGATGTGCCTCTGTTGGCAGAGCTTTCACAAAGTGTTTATTTAGCACCTGAGCTACCATTCAAAGGACCACCTTCCCCCCACCCACCCTGATTCAGTTCTTTTAAGCAATTATTCAGCCAGCATATGAAGACAATTGTTTATTAAGAAAAGGGTTTGTTGGGGGCAAATGAGTCTCTATTTGATCATTGACCTATATTTTTGTTCTCAAAAAAAGCTGTTGGTATTGTCAATGAGAGTTAGGAATACTTGTAATTTGCTGCATTGCATATCTCAAATAATTGGTTCCTGTTGACTTCAAGGGAAAACATTATAAATGTCTGGTTTCTACTTGGAGAACATTTTCAGAGATTGATCTTCCTTTCCTTATTTTCCTAGTTTTGGAGCCACCCTCAGCAATGCTCAGGGCCAACTCCTGAGCATTGGGAGTTGGCTTTGTGCTCAGGGATCACTCCTGGCAGCGTTCAGGGGCCCATATGTGATGCCGGGGATTGAAGTGTGCAGAAGGCAAGTGACTTACTCACTGCAGTCTCTCTCTCCCTTATTTTTCTTTTTTTTTAAAAAGTGAAGCTTTTCTGTTTCCTCATTTTTCCAAGAAAAGCTACCATCATAAAACTAAACTCAGATTTCTCCAAGTTTTATATTTTAAGTTAGCACAGATTAGTTCAATGACATTTTATATATTTCTAGTTTATGTTTGGTAAGTATAAAAACATCTAAAATAACCCCGCGTCCCCCCACCCCCCCCCTCGCAAGACTAGCTAGCTAATAGAAGAAGGAAAGTGAAATTTATTCTGGTCATGGATCAAGTAATTTCCTCTCTTTGTTTTAAAAGTTTCAGCTCTACATATATATTTGGGATGCCACTTCACCTTTTAATTCAGAATTTCTGACCACAAGTATTTATGTAGTGGGATTCACTGCCTAACCTCTAGCTGCAGATTAAGATGAGGGAAGAAGTGAATGACTAAATTCTACAATAGCCTTATGACTTTTGACCTAGCTAGGCTTCCTTGAGCTAATTCTTTCTTGGCAGCCTGTGTGCTCTACTATAATCATTCATAAATCCTTTCTGTTTGCATATCCGGATGAGAAGAAGACATTTTAATTTTTTCCCATTTACTCATAGATTAGAAAAATCAGTAAGTAAAATGTGCTTTAATTTCCCTATGTCCAATGCTTTTTTTTTCTTACTACGTCATTATCACTAGGTGACTCTTTCTTACACATCAGTGGTTTTTACTAGGGGAAAATATCCACATATTTGCCAAATGATGATTCCTCCTAATCACACACAAAAAAATGTGGGATCAATATATGGGAAAGGGGAAATGTGGTTCTCATTCTTGGGATGCTTACTGTTTGGTTAGAGAGAACACACATGGAATAATTTGCAATGATACAGAAGTTTTAAAAGAGGGTGTGGTTTAGATAAATGGTTCTCAACCTGGTTTTCTGCCACAGCACACATGTAAATTAAAGTTCACAGATATGATACATACCCATGGGTGTAATCATGGTTCAGCACAATTTGGGTAGGAGTAGCTTCACCCCAACGCTTTTGCTCCTGTTGTAATGAACCTTAGAATGCAAGTGAATAGGCCAAGCAGTATGTGAGGGATAGCCTAATATTTATTTAAAAATTCCATTTAAAAATATATTTGGACTTTGCCATTTGTGATGTATTATCTAATATTACTTTGAAACTCACTGCCAGAACGATTTGAAAATTGAAAGGTGGTGATTTATGCAGTAATTGCTGCTAGGCTTATGATAGTACCCTGTGGTTGCACCCCAGAAATATAGAGCCTATGAGTAGCTCTGTCTGAGGCAGTGTTTAACCCACAATCCCAGACACAATCTCTTATGGTGAACATAGTTGAAGTTCTAGACTTGCCTGTCCTAGATTCTTGATATCCTGTATCTGAATGTCATGAACATTTGTAGCTGATATTCAAGAATGACAGAACCTCAGAGTTCAGAAAGAATTTAAGCTGCAGAAGGGCTAAGCATGCCAAATTCATTCCCTTGCTCAATAGCACCTAATCATCAGCCTGGCCATATGACTAGCTTTGTTCCAGACAGAGGCAGGGGCACATGTCACTTTCAGGTGGGAGCCTTAAGAGCTGTGGCACCATGCCAGGACCCACTGTCTTCTCTCCTGCACCCCAGAGCACCTCTTCTCCGATGAAGAGCTCTTCTGGAGAGACATGGAGTTTAACTGAAATACATCTGCCACTGACATTGTTGTGAGCAAGAAGTAAATCTTTGTAGTTATAAACCAAAAAGATTGTAAGTTTTTTTTTCATTCTTTTCAGTCAAGCATAACTTAGCTGATTGGTACAGATGATGTCATGGAAATACCATCCTTTCACATAGCATGTTGATTTTAACCTCAATCTTACATATTTCACGAGCATGTTCCTTAACCATTCAGAATTCCAGCTTTCTTGATAGCAAGAGAGTGATTAAAACAAGTATTTAGGGGTTACAATGAGGATTACTTAGAACAGTCTAATTCAGAAAAACTATAAAGATCAAAAGGCTATAAATGTGAAGAGTGGCTACTCCTAAAAGAAAAATGTCTCCCTTATTATTTTAAAATTTACTCAGGTAACAGGTTTACAGAACTATACATGTTTAGGTTTTAGGAGCACAATGATACCATACCAGACCCATTATGAAAACACTCATATCTCTGACCATAGAGTGCTTAAGTTATACCCCGCCTCCCCACCCATATGTTTACCAAAGGGGTAGGGGTTCTGTCTCAGTTCTATCTTCAGTGTCTAAGGGTTTATTTTCATTGGACATTATCTATCCTATTGCTTTATTTTTCCCACATACCACATCCAATGAGATCACCCAGTGCTTTTATTTTTCCTTATGACTTATTCCATTTAGCATGGCACTTTCCTATTTGATCTATGCTGTAGCAGAAGGTAAGACTTACTACAAATGCCACAACTTCTCTATCCACTTATCAGTTGTTGGAAATTTGGATTGTTTCTAGACTTTGGGTATTGTAAATGTCACATAAACATAGGTGTGCATATTAAATTTTCAGCTTAGTGGTTTGGGGCAAGATGGCAATGCATGAAATTACTAGAGCATATATAATTCTACTAAAAGAATTTTTTTTTAGCATCAGACAGATCCTAGCATCAGACAATCCAACTCTGCAGCTAATACACTTCCAGATCTCCTTCTGAGAAGTTACTTAAACCCTCTACACCTGCTTTGGAGTATGTCAGATGTGAATGTGAAAAGCTGCTATGCAAGTTTTTTATTGGGGAGCTTCAGTTTGAAAATTTTCTCTAGCTTGCATTTCATACAGAAGAAACCCAATACATGGCAGATCCTATTATGGTAAGGGCCTAAATTTTTTTTTGCCAAATTCACACCGATTTATGATTTATTTTTTTCTTTAAAATGTATATTCATTTTTTTAATTTTTTTAGTGAACCACCATGAGATACAGTTATAAAGCTTTCATGTTTGAGTTTCAGTCATACAATGATTGAACACCCATCCCTCCACCACTGCACATTCTCCAACACCAATATCCACAGTATACCCCCTCCCTTTCTAACCTTCCCCCTGCCTCTATGGCAGACTATTTCCCTCATACTCTCTCTCTACTTCTGGGCATCATGGTTTGCAATATAGACACTGAAAGGCCATCATGTTTGGTCCTTTATCGACTTTCAGCACACATCTCCCATCCCGAACGATTCCTCCAACCATCATTAACTTAGTGATCCCTTGTCTATTCCAGCTGCCTTCTCCCTCAGCTCATGAGGCAGGCTTCCAACTATGGAGCAATATTCCTGGCCCTTGTGTCTACTGTACTTGAGTGCCAGTCTCATATTATGTATTTTATATTCCACAAATGAGTGCAGTCATTCTATATCTGTCCCTCTCTTTCTTACTAATTTCACTTAGCATGATACTCTCCATGATCATACACTTATAAGCAGATTTCATAACTTCATCTTTCCTAACAGCTGCGTAGTATTTCATTGTGTAGAAGTATCAAAGTTTCTTTAACCAGTTGTCTGTTCTCAGACACTTGTTTCCAGAGTCTGGTTATTGTGAACAGTGATGCAATGAACATACAGTTGTAAATGTCATTTATACTGTGATATTTTGCACCCTTGGGATATATTCCCAGAAGTGGTATTGTGAGGTCATATGGAAGCTCAATTTCTAGTTTTTGAAGGACTGTCCCTATTGTTTTCCAGAAAGGCTGGACCAGTCGGCATTCCCACCAACAGTGAAGGAGCGTCCCTTTCCCCCCACATCCACACCACCACTGGTTGCTTTTGTTCTTTTGAATGTGTGCTGCCAATCTCTGTGGTGTGAAATGATACCTCATTGTTGTTTTGATTTGCATCTCTCTGATGATTAACAATGTAAGCATTTTTTCGTGTGTCTTTTGGCCATTTGTATTTCTTTTTTGAGAAATCTTCTGTTCATTTCTTCCCCCCATTTTTTTATGGAATTGGAGGGTTTTTTTTCTTGTTCAATTCTACTAGTGTCATGTATATCCTGCATATTAATCTCTTATCAGATGGGTATTGGGTAAATATTTTTTCCCATTCTGTGAGCTCTCTGTATTCTGGTCAGTGTTTCTATGGAGGTGCAGAAGCTTCTTAGTTTAATGTACTCCAATTTGTTTATATTTGTTTCCACTTGCTTGGTCAGTGGTGTTCCATCCATAAAGATGCTTCTAGCTTCAATGTTATCGAGGGTTCTGCTTACATTTTCTGCCATGTACCTTATGGATGGATTGGAGCCATATCACAGCTGGTACGGCATTTGTCTAGCACATGGTCGACCCGGGTTTGATTCCTCAGTCCCTCTCGAAAGCCTGGCAAGCTACTGAGAGTATCCTGTATGCATGGCAGAGCCTGGCAAGCTGCCTGTGGTGTATTCAATATGCCAGAAACAGTAACAAGAAGTCTCACAATGGAGATGTTACTGGTGCCTTCTTGAGCAAATTGATGAACAACAGGACAACAGTGCTAAAGAGCTACAGACCTTATGGATTCAGGTCTGATACCGAGGTCTTTAATCCACTTTGATCTGACTTTTGTGCCTGGCGTTAGACAGAGGTCAGAGTTCATTTTTTTGCAGGTAACTGTCCAGTTTTTCCCGCACTACTGGAGCGATAGCACAGCGGTAGGGCGTTCGCCATTCACTTGGCCAACCCGTGTTCAATTTCTCCGCCCCTCTCAGAGAGCTCGGCAAACTACCAAGAGTATCAAGCCCGCATGGCAGAGCCTGGCAAGCTACCCGTGGTGTATTGGATGTGCCAAAAACAGTAACAATAAGTCTCACAATGGAGACGTTACTGGTGCCTGCTTGAACAAATCAAAGAGCAATGGGATGACAGTGACTGGTTGAAGAGGCTTATCTTGTTCCACTTCACATTTCTTGCTCCTTTAATCAAAGATTAACTGATTGTATACTTGAGAGTCTGTGACAGAATATTCAACTCTGTTCCATTGGTCTGCGGGTCTGTTTCTAGTCCAATTTTGCTGCTTTAATTACTACTGCTTTTTAGTGCAGTTTGAAGTTGGGGAAGGTGATACCACCCATCTTCTTTTCCCCAAGAATTGCTTTAGCTATTTGTGGAGATTTATTTTTCCATATGAATTTCAGGAGGGTTTTGTCTATTTCTTTAAAGAATGTCATGAGTATCCTGATAGGGACCACATTAAATCTGTATAGTGCTTTGGGCAGTATTGCCATTTTGATAATGTTAATTCTCCCTATCCATGAGCAGGGGATGTGTCTCCATTTCCTCGTGTCCTCTTTTATTTCTTGAAGTAGTGTTTTGTAATTTCCCTTGTATAGGTCCTTCATCTCTTTAGTTAAGCTGATTCTGAGGCACTTGGTTTTCTGAGATACTATTGTAAACGGGATTGTTTATTTTTAATATCTCTTTCTTCTCTTTAACTATTTGTATATAGGAAAGCCATGGACTTTTGGGTGTTGATTTTATAGCCTGCCACTCTGTATACAAACCTATTGTTTCTAGGAGGGTTTTTTTGTAGTCTTTAGGATTTTCTAAGTATAGTATCATATCGTCTGCAAATAATGATAGGTGGATCTCTTTCTTTCCTATCTGCAAGCTCTTGATATCTTTTTCTTGTCTAACTGCTATGGCCAGAACTTCCAGTACTATATTGAATAGGAGTGATGAGAGCAGGCAACCTTGTCTTGTCCCCGATCTTAGAGGGGAGGCTTTTAGTTTTTCCCTATTGAGAATGATGTTTGTCGTGGGTATTGGTAGATGGCTTTGACTAAACTGAGTAAAGTTCCTTCAATGAAAGGCCCAGATTCTACTCTCTCTTTTATATTGATGTTATATTATTAACATAATACAACGTTCTAAGGTAATCCACATTTAAAATGTGTAGTAGATGTTTCACTTAGCTGTTTTTCTGTCCTCAACTCTGATCTCCTTTAAAAAGGACAATTTCAAGTTTCTATTCTGGCCTAGCACATAGTAGATGTTCAATAAACATTTGTTGTGTTCAGAAATATGCTACCGGTCCTCCAACTGCCCCCTCTGTGTGTGTGTGTGTGTGTGTGTGTGTGTGTGTGTGTGTGTGTGTGTGTTGGACCACATCTGGCTCTATCCTTGTGATGGGCTGTTTAAGGGACTTGTGTGGTGCTGGCTATCAAGCTTGGCTTTTCCACAGACAGGACAAATTTTTTTTACCCACTATCCTATGTTCCAGGCCCATTTTCTTTAAGTAGTGGCATTGCCCTTTATTCTTTCATTTGTACTCCCTTGTTTACTTCACGATTTTGCATTTAATTGAAAGGTGTTTGAAGCACATTTAGTATTCTCTGCAGCTCCATCTCATCTTAAGCCAGGTTGGGAGGGCTTGGGAAAGCTAAGCAGTCGGTGATTCTTCTCCCTGCCTGCCAGAGGTCATCACAGAGCTTAGAATTCATGGCACACCTGCGGGGAAAGTTCCTGCATTAGTGTCAAGGCACAAACTCAAAGATGTGCAAATTAGGACATTCCAGAGAGTGACTAGGGTGCCTCTGCCAGTGTCCTGCCAGAAATAGGGAACTTTGAGGTTTGAGTTTTCAACAGGTGTCAGGAGGGGAGAAAGAGAGGAAGGGGGGGGGGAGAAAGTGGGAGTGGGGGAGAGAGGGGGCTGGGGTGGAAGGGAGGGAGAGAGAGAGAGAGAAAACAGAAAACAGTGAGCAATGAGTAGGGCACTGCTTTACACCAAGCCAAGAGTCAAGCCAGGGTGAGATTCATACTGCTAAGTACCACCAGGAGTGTTCCCAGGTCATGGCTGGGTCTCTCTCTCTCTCTCTCTCTCTCTCTCTCTCTCACACACACACACACACACACATTTTCTCTGTCTCAAACCAAAGCATCTTTTGTACCAAGATGAATTTGAAAACCCGTTTATATTTTTGAAGCTTTGTTCTTTAGGATTTTGTTCTCTTGTTTGTTTTTTGGCAGTGAGCAATGATTCAAAAGTGCTATTAAATATCTAAATAACTCTTCCCTCCTTGTGGATCCTTTAAGGAATTCTTTTCCCCTGGAGGATTCTCTGAACACTTAAATCTCATATACCCACAGGGTCAGGATGGTCTAATTCTAGGAAGATGACATCGGTTTTTACTAAGGGAGACTGCGTTCTCATTTGATGTGGCTCTATAATATTTTCCACATGTAACCACAAAACAACCCAAATCCTTCATCACAGGAGCCACGATTATGACTTTAAATAAGCCCAGAGCAAACTGCAGGTGATGAGTGTAAATAAAATTGGCTGCTGGCTTCTCTTTGCCCCTGAGGCTTCCATTGAATAATTAATGTCATTTAGAAGCCACTTAAATGTATCTTCTGGGGATTGTACTGATAGGAGTAATGGATGGGTGATGTCTCAGTTTTTCTTGTCAGTCTGCATGCACTGTGTGCACTGTATCTTGTTTAAAGGTACCAGACAAGTTTGGTATCTTTTCAAGGCCATGTGGTTATGTGGTGCAGATAACTTTCACAGGTACAGGTCACTCCTGAATGAAGAATGGATTTAATGAGAAAAAATGGACTTGACACATGTTCCAAATAACTAGCACATTTTAAACTCGAGGGTCTTGAAATTGACCTCAAGTAGATTTGCAGTTGGAGATGCTGAATGGCGCAATGAAGATAATCCTTGATGAGAAAATACAGAGTGGCAACATCCTCAGCTCTCAGGCATCTTAAAACTTAGCAGAATTGGCTTTTTAAAAAGTTAGTTAATTAATTAATTTTTAGTTTTAGTTTTTTTAAAATTGAATCACTATGAGATAAAGTTGGCTTTTAACCTTGCCCCTGACCTCGCCCCTTCTCAGGACAAAGAGGGTAGAGTAGAGGGATTCTATCCTCTTTATTCTTCAGGATGGAGACTTTGGGGGGTCTGGTATACTAGAAAATAACAAACATTTTCTATTCATCATGTTTTCCTTTTTTATTCTTAGTGTGGGTTCATTTCATCTCACTACTCATTATTTATTTGTTGGTCTAAATTATGGTCTGACACACTATTGAATTTTTAAATTATTTTTCTGTAGGCTTCTAGAAGAGACAATTTTAACATAAAGATAGATCCCACGACAGTCATGGGTAATAATGGATAAGGGGCTACACAAGGGGGTTAACCAGGCCTCAGCTATCCTCCATCACCAAGATTGTGCTATGGTTAAGCCACTGTGGAGAGAAAGGTGAGATGTTTCTTTTAAGAAAATGTGGACCAAAATTCTTCCAGTGTTTCAGGATGCATCCCTGAGTGGAACCTTGAGATTCAGGGTTTGAATGAAACTCATGCTTCATAATGGCATAACCCATATAATATTTTTCCCCTCTGTGCACAGCACACAGTATAATGACTAGCAGGTAGTGATGCTAATAGTTGTCAGTTTAGAAAGTTTACTCAGTGTTCCAGACCATATCCTGAAGGGCTTGATACTTACAAATATTTAGCCTTCACAATAGCTTTCGAAACTAAGTCCTACAGAGATCTGGTCTATTGGGCCTCATTCAACCACTTGCAGGGCTTACTTCTGGCTCAGTGCTCAGGGATCACTCCTGGTGGTGCTCAGGGGATCAGATGTGCTACATGGATTGGACCAGAGTCAATTGCATACAATGTGAGCACCTTTAAACCTTGTGCTACTCTCTGCCCCATCCCCCATCAAGTAATATTTTAAACCCAGTGACACTTAGAAAAATAAAGCAATTTTCCTAGCATGTGGTAGTAGATGGGAGCACTGTGATTTCTATCCAAGTGGACACTGGAGCACTTGTACCTCATTCTCCAGCAGGGCAGAAGCCTTGACTCTCTTGTTTCCTGCTGTGCTTCCTGGCCTCAGCACATAGGAGACTCAATAAACAAATAAGTGAATAAACCCTTTGAGGTATAATTTTCAATTATCCTATTAGTCTTAGGTGTTCACTATAATAATTTGCTATTCATATTTGTTGTGAAATGATCCCCATAATACAGTCTCCCCAGAGTCATGACATTATTTTGTCTTGTGATGGAAACGCTTAAGAACCATTCTCTTAGCAAATTCTGAACATAGGATTGAGTATTAGTAGCTAGAGTCACCATGCTGCAAATTACTTCCCAGATTCTATTAATTTTACACTGGAATTTTGTATATTTTACCCACCTTCATTCGTTTTCCCCATCTGTCATGAGAACTGCTTTGGAAGTGACCCAAGTCTGATCTGAAGAGTCTTGTTGCTGCTCCCCTCAGGGACCAAGGCCACAAATGACAGAGTCCGGACTGAGGCAAGTTACTGGGTCTGGTTTCTCACGCTGTGTGCTTCGTTATTTCCAGAGGAAATACTAGCTGAAGCGATAGTACAGCGGTAGGGCATTCGCCTTTCACGCGGCTGACCCATGTTTGATTCCGCTGCCCCTCTTGGAGAGCCCAGCAAGCTACCGAGAGTATTGTGCCTGCACGGCAGAGCCTGGCAAGCTACCCGTGCGTATTGGATATGCCCAAAACAGTAACAATAAGTCTCTCAATGAGAGACGTTACTGGTGCCTGCTCGAACATATTGATGAGCAACGGGATGACAGTGACAGTGAATATGGGGACTATTCCATCCCGCACACTTAAGTTTTTTCATCTCCATCTTCTGTTTTTCCCTTCCCTCACCAAAGTGTGTATTGGTGGTAACAGGAGTTCCTCTGGGTTTTAAGAGATCCGCTTGGGAGTGGCTTCTTGGCAAATATCTTTCTACACTTTGGAAACTGATTCCTCTGGTGCCCTGTTGAGTGGGCAGTGTTGCACGGAGCAGGTGTGCACAGCTGAGTGTCCTGAATCTCGTGAAGGGGCCCCCAAAGGTGTAGAGCACCAGAATTGTGTGGTCACCTGACTCATGTAAAGTCATTTGATGTCCTTTATAAATATCTTTAATTCTGAGAACAAGTCTTTGACTTTCCTTTCTCTGGTTAAACTGAAATATTGAGATTGAATTAGTTTGCTTGGGCCCAGAAAGCATCTCCATTTGTTTAATACTTAAAAAACAAATAGGGACTTCTCTTGTTTTCAATTTATCTTGTTTTTACAACAGTTATCATACAACTGTTAAGTTGTAACAATCCAAAATCAGCTTCGGAAAAGCTGTGTGGCTGTGCATATATGAGTCTGTGTATATGAGTGTATATGAGTGTGTGTGTGTGTGTGTGTGTGTGTGTGTATGAGCATGCGTACTTGCCCACACATGACCTTGTATGGAGGGAAGAGCAGGAGGGTGAGATATGAGTTATACTGGCAGCTAAGTGTCAAGTGTCAGAACACCAAAGTATTGCTTCAGTTGGTACTGCTGCGCTTTGCACCCCATTAACATGGCCAGTGGGGACTTATACTTACCATGCAGGACTCCTGCTTGAACACAGATAGTACCTTAGAAGTAAGACTATTCACTAAAGTTGAGGGTGGCCTTTTAACTAAGAGGGAAATCAGTAAAATAAAAGAGGCCTTTATTTGTGGGTACCAGACAAGTTGAATCCTGTTTCAGTTAGCAGGGAATCTGGTTTCAGGATCAAAGTATTACATAAACCCATAAAAACCTAATACATTACTGCTTAACAAAGTATGATAAATACAAAGGATGTTTTGGGAGACTATTTCTTACTTCCATATAATGAGGGAATATGGAATAGTTCAAAATCCACTTTGCACGTTAAAAATATAGTAAGGGTAAGGCACTTGACTTGCATGTTACCGACCTCAGCTCAAAATCCAACACTTCATACAGTTCATGAGGACCAGCAGGAGTGATCCCTGAGTATAAGTCAGGAACAGCCCCTGAGCACCATCAAAAATCCACCCCAAACTAAATAATAAAATTCATCTTGTAGCCCCATATCGTTATTTCTTAGTTCATATTCTTAGATGTGGTTTAGTTAACTTTTATTTTGTTGAATGCATCTAATAAAAAAGAGGCTATTAAAACCTCTCATTCATATCACATCTTTGTCTTTAAGTTGTCATCTCATTGAAAGGTAGGGAGCTGTACATGTGTGATTTACCTTTGTTTTCACGATCAGCTCTTGAGAGTTCTCTAAAATCTCATCACCACTTCACAAATCTTAAAAATTGTACTGTAAAATAGAGTAATTATAAGGAGTATTGTATTTGGCTTGATAATAATAAAACCTCCATGCTATTTTTATAATGATAAAAGAGGGTAATAAAGAACTTTGAATGGGAATAAACTCTTCATAGATTAATTTTAAGAGCAAACAAATTCATTGGTGTTTTGTTTCGAAAAAGAAAGGAAAAAATGGCATTTTGTCTTTTCTAGAGATTGCAGTTTTGCGGATGACAGAAAATAAACATTAGATGATATAATAAATAAATAGAATATATACCAAGTTCCAACATGATGCATTCTATGAATCGAGAAAAGAGTAAAATAGAAAAAAGAGTAGAAATGGGTGGGTTTACAATATGTTGTGGTCTATTTAGGTCTCACTGGGAAAGGTGACATTTGATCCAACAGGGAATTGAAGCGATAGTATAGCTGGAAGATGCTTGCCTCAAAGGCTGCGGACCTGGGTTCAATCTGTGGTACCTCACAGGGTCCCAGAGTCAGCCAGAAGTGATCATTGAGTGCAGAGCCAGGAGTTAGCCCTAAGCACTGCTAGGTGTGACTCCAAACCCCCATCCTGCCAATCCCCACCGCCCAAAACAAAACAAAACATTTGACCAAACAATCTAAGAAGGCAAGGATGTCAGCAATGTGGTATTTAAAATATATAAAATTCTCCAGGAAAAGAGAATTTTAGGGAAAGGCATCAGCTAATGCAGTGGCTGTAATATGGCACATACCCAGAGTATGTGAGAAACAGGATAAAAGCCTTCGGGTATTAATTATTCTAGGTGTCTTAGTTAATTATCAGTGTGCAACAACTTCCTCCAAATTTTGTATCTTAAAGTAACAAAGAGTCATTTTTATAATTTCTTTCACAGTTTTTACTTTCACATTTTCTGTGGTTCATTCATTTGTGCGGTTTAGCAGACTTGGAGGCTCTTAATGAAAGTGCCAGTTCAAAGACTGGCTAGGGTTTATTTCCATGCAAATTCACATGGAAGGCAGTTCCTTATTCATTGATCTAATGAGGCTTTTAGCTCTTCCTGAGAGATGGCTAGAGACCCTCCTCTACCATTGCCATGAGCTTTTGTGCTCAGAGAAACTTATATTACAGTTCCAAGAGAGCAAAAATCAAGAAGAGCCAGAGGGGAGTAAGCTGCAAGTCACAGTTATTTAAAACCCAATCTCTGAGGAAATATCGCATTAGTTTTACCATATTCTGTTTCGTTGAAATAAGCATTAGTCCAACTCTCAATTGAGCAAGGGTGTGAATATCAAGAGGTGGAGATCATGGCCATGAATTTCAAAAGCTGGATTAGTAGCCCTGGAGGTGGTGACAAAACACAAAAAATCTGTACATGTTAATTTATGAGCTCTTCTTCTGAAGGTGACTTCAGACCTTTTTATAGTTTATGACTTCAGACACTTATATAGCTACTCCTCTCCCTCGCCCCCCACTTTATTTGACAGTTTACTTACCTGCCCTATGATTGATTATCTGGAACTTAAAAGACTTGAACTAAGTAGCCAAAGTTGACCCACATACTATATGCTCGGCCTTGTATCTAAACCCTGGCAAGCTATTTCTACAACCTGAATCTTTAAAGGATATAAGGAAGGGTAAAGTAGCTAAAATGTTTATAAAGTGTCAAAGCACTATATAGTAAATGTTGGCCACCAATATAGGCACAATAATAGAAATTTCTTTGTTTTAGAGAATGTTCATTTCAAATGATGGTGCTCATGTCAATTTTCCTGGGTGGAGAAATTAAGCCGTATTGGGCAACGGCTGGAACAAGCCTTCTGTCTTTTCATGTGTCTCTCATCTGTTTCCATGTGGTGGGGTGGAAGCAGAAACGAATTCCTGCTGGAGCCTGTTTCTACATAGTATGGCAGCACTTAGATACTACCCGGAGTAAAACCACATGGATTGTGACCTGGAACTCAATAAATGGGACTAGAGAAGAAAGGAGGGTTGGAAACACATGGTGAGTTAAGCTTATGTGAGTCCGCTTCTGGTTTTAACCAAGAAGGCATGCAGTCCTGAGCCGGCAGAATGGCCTCGAAGGACCCCGCTGTGGTATGAGGACTGACTCGAAGTGAAATCCACCGAAGGAAAGTTAGACTAGAGTAGATACACAGGAGCGGGGACAGTCTGACTAGTAATGAGAGTAAAAGAAGGTAAATTGGCAAAGCCACACCAATAAAACAGAAAGACAAAACCCTCAGAGACACTTGGCGGAGAGACCCCATGAGAGACATTCTAATATTAATTTAAAGAATTCCAGTTTTAATACAAAAGAAGAGAAAATAGAAAAGAACAAAGCCCAGAAAAAAATGGAACAAAAAATCTAAACTTCCAGTTTTCTCCTGGGCAATTTTCCTTTTCATTTTTGTACTAGCAATATCTTTAAATATATATATATATAATATATATTTGTATATTGAATGTAGTACTGTCATCCATTGTACTACATTCAATATAGAAGTATATATTATATATTTAAATATATTGAATATATACATATACATTGTATGTATACAACATATACATTGTATGTATACATATATGCTATATGTATATATGTATATATACATATATACACATATATGTGTATATATAAGTATATATACATGTGTATATATGTATATATAAGTAGTGTTCAGGCTTACTCCTGACTCTGTGCTTAGGGACAACTTCTGGTGGAGTTCAGGGGACCAAGGGAGTTCTGGGATGGAAAGTGTCTCAGCTGGCTGTGTGCAATTCAAGCAGCTTACCTGCTGTACTATTGCTCTGTCCCCCCATCTTTGTATTTTAACATATTTATCATTGCCACATACTGGACATATAGTGAGAAATGTGTTGTTAGATAGTTTAATTGTTGTGGAAACATCATACTCTTATTACACAAACCTGGATGGTTTGGCCTACTACACAGCTTGGTTTTATCTATATCCACTTGGGCTCTCTGCATGTGTCAAATCAGTCCTTCATTGATGGAAACATAATTACACAATACATGACTGTGCTTAAGTGCTGCCTTTTTTTTTACAATCAGTATCTTATTTTTGGACCATTTAGATCATTCACGATTAATAAAAAATGAAAATTCATTGTATCACTACATCACTGTCATCCCATTGCTCATTGATTTGTTCAAAAGTCTCCATTGTGAGATTTATTGTTATTCTTTTTGGCATATCGAATATGCCACGGGTAGTTTGCCAAGCTCTGCTGTGCAGGCGGGATACTCTTGGTAACTTGCCAGGCTCTCTGAAACGGATGGAGGAATCGAACCCAGGCCAGCCATGTGCAAGGTAAATTTAATTTTGCTATTGGTACCATGGATTCTCCTCCTATCTCCACCTTCTTTTGGATCGGTTATATGTTTTCCAGGATTTAATTTTATGTCAACTATTCCCTTATTAGATGCGTTTCATTTATATTTTCAGAAGTTATTTTGGTACTTATAATCTGCAAATTTAATGAACCACAATTGATTTTAAATATCATCAATTATATGTATCCACCTTGCATGTAATACAATAATGTTATAAATACAATGCCATAATGTTATACAATAATACAATAATGTTATAAAGGCATGCCTTTATTTCTCTCTTCCAATTTATGACAATACTAGTGTCATAAATTTTGTTTCTAAATATGTTAATAATTCTATAATATAGTTATCAATGGCCAATATCCAGAGACTATAAAACCAAGCTCCCGGAAGAGAGCTACACAGTCTCTTGCCCCTGCGCCTGGCTGTCTTCACTGGGGCCCCTCAGAGGGGATGGGTTGTGTTCCCCACCCCCACTCCCCAGCAGAGCCTTGATAGTTGAGGACCTCTGAAACCCAGCCACGGCTGTGCTCAGGCCACTTTCCACATGTTCGGATGAGCCTCACGCATGGGAGACCTGGCAGAGGAACCCAGGTGTGCGAGATCTGGGGACGAGATCGCCAAGGCTGCTCGGATCAGGACTGGGCCTCTTCCACCAGATCCCCCATTTTCCAGTAGCTAGGCAATCACACTCAGAGTCTGTCCCCGGAGCCATGTAATCCCATCAACAGCCAAGATCCAGAGACTATAAAACCAAGCTCCTGGAAGGGCGAGGCAGCATTGTGGCTGCATAACATCTAATAGCCTAGTTCTCCCTCTTAGAGAACCTGAAGAGCTACCAAGAGTCTATTGCCCACTTGGGAGAGCCTGGCAAGATCCCTGTGGCAATTCATATCCAAAATATAGTAACAAATATATACATATCTCTTTGAGAGCCCGGCAAACTACTCAGAGTGTCCCACCCACATGGTAGAGCCTGGCAAGCTACCCGTGGCATATTTGATATGCCAAAAACAGTAATGATAGGTCTCATTCCCCTGACCCTGTAAGAGACTCCAGTTGGGAAAGATGAGTAAGGAAAGGCTGCTAAAATCTCAGGGCTGAGTGTAATAGAGACATTACTGGTGCCTGCTCGAGTAAATCTATGAACAACGGGATGACAGTGATACAGTGATACAGTTATCTACTTTACTTCAATTATCTTTTAATTTGATCATTAAATAATTATCTATTTAATTTGTCTGATTCAGTTTTCATTTAAAGAAGAAAATTAAGGAGAACAAATTTATTTATTCACACATTTAATATTTCTGGCATTCATTGCTTGTGTGAATCTAAATTTCCACTTGCATCTTTTTTTTTTCCTTTGAGGAAGGACATCCTTAACATTTCTAATAGGAAAAATTAGGTGGTGATTTAGATTTTGTTTTTTATAAAAAAAGTTCTTATTTGCCTTCATTTAAAAAGAAATTTTAAGAGGGGGCCAGAGATATAGTCCAGTGGGTAAAGTGTATGTGGCTTCATACAGGACCAACTTGGGTTTCATGCCTGACACCCATATAGTTGCATAAGTATGACCAGGTTGATCCCTGATTGCAGAGTCAGGAGGAAACCCTGAGCACAGCTGTATGTGGCCCCAAAGCAAAACAAAAAGATATTTTAACCGGATATAGAATTCTAGACTTTTAATTAATTGCCATGCATTTATTTCTTTGCTACTAGGTGCATAGATTGGTAGTTTTAAGTATATCTACATAATTGGTAGACAAATTTCCAGAACCTTCTTATCTTGTAAATCTAAATCTCTAACTATTGAATAAATTCCTCTTTTCCCCTTCCCTTTCCTCTCAGGCCTCAAGTCCATTCTGCTTTCCCATTGCTTTGGATTTAATTACTTTGATTATCTTACTTAAATAGTGGAGTCATATATTATCTGTCTTTTTCATAAAAGGCTTATTCACTTAGATTATGTCAAATATTTTATTATTAATTAATTAATTAATTAACTTCTAAAGGATTTGGTAGGATTTTCTTCTTTGAAGTGCTGCAGAGTACTTCATGTATGTTTGTATCACGATTTGTTTATCAAGCCATCTCTCCATGAACATTAGGGTTGCTTCCACCTCTTGGCTATTATAAATAATGCTGCTATGAACATGGGTGTGCAAGGATCTCTCATTGTGAGCATGCACTCAATTACTTTGGATATATAATTTAAATGGAAGTGCTGGATCATATGGTAGGGACTGTCACATCATTTCTATGGTTATTATGAAAACTTCTGGAACTCTTCTCTAAGGAATTCTGGCATACAAATTACAAGTACTTCAGTCACTTCAACCTCAATCTGTCTCCTCACCTAATGAAACTGTAGTTTGGATTTTTTTCACTCTGTGTAGTAATTTAAAAATTACCTTTAGGCAGAAATGGCAATCAGAGCACTATTTCGTTTCCTTCTGCAATCACAGTCCTCTGTCGCTCATTGCCCAATGTCTGAATATAGTAATTTCCATTATTTTTTCTTGCTATTTAGTGATGGAGGAAGGATAATTCCAATTCCTGTTATTGCCTTATAGCAAGAAAAGTATTTTTGGGTGTGTGTGTGTGTTTTATTTTGCTTGCATTTTAAAAAACGTTTCACAGCTAGTGGTTCTTAGTAGTCACCCTTGGTAGTGCTCAGAGGATCATATAAAATGCAAGAAGTTAAACATGGGTCAGCTGCATAAAAGGCAAGAGGCTTCACCCATTTATTACCTCTCTGGCCCTAAAGATTGAGAATCTTTAATGTAACTGTATAGAGTACTCTTTTCATGTAGATTCTGTTTACTTGTATCATAGGGATTTGGCAATGAAGCTTAATTTGGGTTTTTGAAAAGGCTGAATTAATGAGTGAAGCCTGGCATTAAATAGAAACACATGAAACTGGCCTTGACTATTTTTAGCATATAAATTACAATTGATGTGGTTCAACTTTATACATTACTAATTTGAATTATTCAAGAAGCGTAGACTTAAGAGGAGAAAACACAAGTTTTCAATGTCAGATCTCAGCCAAAGATGAATCTTTTGTGCTTTGTTGTTGTTGTTGTGTTTTTTGGTTTTTATGATGGCACACCCAGTAATCACTGCTCAGGGGACCATAAGCTTTGCTGGAGATCGAAGTTGACTAAGATCAAGGCAAGTGCCCTAACCCTGTACTTTTCTTCCAAAACTCTTAGAGTTTTAAGTTATATCAGCAATTATGCATATGAACTTCTTGGGAGAACTTCTGTATGTTTCATTTTTCAAACATAAATATCTATGCAGTCTTTGGTTTCTGTAGGTTAAGCTTTTTTTTCTTGAAGCGACTTGATGTTTGAATTCATTGTTTATTCGAGGAGTATTTTCTTGTTCTTAAGAGACTTGAATTCTGTTCTAAGAAAAGATGTTTAAAAAGAGAGTCATCAACCTCTTCTAAAAGTAACTAAGAACTATGACTCAATCTGTCTGACTTTGCATTGGTAACTGTCTTGTAGGAATGCAATCAAACACTGAGAAAAATAACCTCAAGAAAATCATAAGAATGCTGTTGGTTGTTGAGTTATTTTCTGGTAATTGTCACAAAAGACAGGGGATTTTGGGAATGATGATAGGATGCAAGAACATGTTTTCTTACTATTAAATGCACAAAAAGGAGAATAAAGCATAATAATTGTCATCACTAAGGAATATGAAGAAAAGAAGCTAAGGTATTGTGCTCACAGATGATTGACTCATAGTTTTTTTTTCAATATTCTGTAGTATTACACATATTAATACCTATAATTAAATACTCGGATACCTTATAAGAAAAGGTCTTTGTTGAGTATCACTGTATCACTGTCATCCCGTTGCTCATCTATTTTCTTGAGCTGTGTGCCAGTAACGTCTCCATTCATCCCTGTTGAGTTCAGGGTCAGGAGAATGAGGCCCATTAATGTTACTGTTTTTGGCATATCAAATATGCTATGGGGTAGCTTACCAGGCTCTGCCGTGGGAGGTTCTGCCTCACTCTCTTCTGGGAGCTTTGTTTTATAGTCTCTGGATCTTGGCTATTGATGAGATTGCATGGCGTGTGCAGTTTGTGGGTGTGACTGCCAAGCTACTGGAAAACTGAGGATTTGGGTGGAGGAAGCCCAGTCCCAATTCAAGCTGTCTTGGAGATCTCAGCCATGGGTTCTGAATACCTGGGTTTCTCCATCGGTTCCTTCATGGGTGAGGCTCGTCCGAGTGTGTGGGGAGTGGCCTTGAGCATGGCCATAGCTGGGTTCTGGAGGTTTTCGGGCTGCTGGGAACTCTGCTTGGGGCAGGGAGTGCAAACTCAACCCGGCCCCCTCCGAGGGGGCCCCAGAGAAGACAGCCTCCAGAAGAGAGTAATGCAGAATCTCCTGCCCCCACATAATTGCTTTGTTGAGTAAACTGATAAAATGAATTGCATTTAGCATCACAGGAGACTTGATTGTGAGGATTGCTTTATTCTGTGAGCTTCCTTCAAAAGCTGTTATTAGGATGACACATGGACCAAAGAATTGGACACACTTGTATCAAAGAGTGTAAGTCAGCCCTATGCTCCATGTGTGGGCATCTATGTTGCTACAGTGGACAGAGGACAATTTGGGGTATAACTGTTTTGAAGTCTTAACTCCTAGTCCTCAACATATGACATATTTGGAGATTTCATTTATCAGAGGTAATCAAATTTAGGTGAGTTCATTGGAGTGTACCCAAATTTAGACACAAGTGATGTACAGATAAAATAGGGGGAATTTAGACAAAGAGAAACATATGGAGAGAAGGCTATGTGAAGAGATATAATGCAGAGAGTTACTAACAAGCCAAGGAGAAAGATCTGGTACAAATTTTTTCCTCAAAGTCCTTAGAAGAAACAAACCCTTGGAAAAGGGTTTTTATCTTGATCTTGGGCTTCTAAGTTTCCAGAAATAATTTTTGCTTTCTTCTTTCCTTCCTTCCTTCCTTCCTTCCTTCTTCCTTCCTTCCTTCCTTCCTTCCTTCTTCCTTCCTTCCTTCCTTCCTTCCTTCCTTCTTCTTCTTTCTTTTTTCTTTCTTTTCTTTCTTTCTTTCTTTCTTTCTTTCTTTCTTTCTTTCT
>NC_073302.1:373496623-373564659 GCF_027595985.1 Sorex araneus
GTTGTTTAAGCTACATGGTTTGTTGTATTTTGTTATGGTGGGGCCTGCCAAACTATAAGGAATAGCATAGAATTATCAGTTTGACTATTGATAGGAGGAAACAATACACAGAGGGCCACCATATGATATTCTAGATACAGGCAGACAGTTATATTGGTGGCGAAACAGTTCCTGCTATGGATACAACTTGGATTGTATCCAAGTGCCACCTAGACAAAGTGGAATAGAGTAAGGCAAGCAATCTCAGCCAATGATTTTCAAGAATTGTATTATTTTGATTCTTTCTTATTGGGAGATACTTAGGTGAAGTGAAATAAAACTTTTTATGTATTTTTTCATATACTTTGAACAGAATTGATGGTTCAAAAGAGATTATTTTGAGTGTCCTAAATGGTCTGTAAGAAAAGCACGTAAGTATGCTTAAGTTTTTGTCTTTATCATTTCAGAAACTTAACATCCCATTGCAGCAGCATTATTTTATAACCTACTGCTCAGAAGGACCATAAGGCATATGGACATGTATACCTCTTATTTTGGTGAAACACTTAAGGCTTGTGATCCTTTTTGTTGTTCTTTCTGTCTGCTTGTATTATGTTTGTGATGGTTCAGATTTTTTGATGCCCGACTCATCCATTTACCTACTTGTTCTTGGGTTTACAACAAAAAGTTTTCCTCCAGCAAAAATGGTGATTGTCCTAAGTTACAAAACAAAGAAGAATGTCCAAGTATTACCTCCCAAACAATGAGGCCTCAGGAAGACTGGAAGTAAAAATCCCCAGGCCTATCAGCTCTCAGTTAGAATCGAGTTCCTACTCGATTATTCTGACCTAACTTAACTCATTTAGTCGATGTTCCTTGACTTGAGTACAACAGTTCTCAGGCTGCAGGAAGTGAAGCCAAAGAGTTTGTCATTGACTTTCCCATTCCCTGAAGACCATAGACTTGCTATTTCAAAGAAAGCTAGCTTCCACAATGAGCCAACTCGAG
This sequence comes from Sorex araneus, assembly GCF_027595985.1. Taxonomy (NCBI): domain Eukaryota; kingdom Metazoa; phylum Chordata; class Mammalia; order Eulipotyphla; family Soricidae; genus Sorex; species Sorex araneus. Next base: position 373,497,611 of record NC_073302.1, read on the forward strand.
TGAGACCTTTCTCCTCGGGTTGAAAGCCATTTGCACAGGGTCCAGCTTTTCAAAGGTCAAATGTGACTCATCCCCTCTTTGGCTCATGTGTGCATGTGCAGCCTTTCTTCTTTTCTCTTTTAACTTGAGAATGTTTGCTTCTACTAGTAGCTCAGGGAACTTTTACTTGCTGTTTGAAATCTAACGCTGGTACACAGAGTATGACTAATCCTACTTACTGGAATTTCAATGTTTTCATCTAGGCCACAGTTTCCATTCCTAATTTTATGTAATAAGGGCAAAAGACCAACTGGCAAACACACCATTTCCTTTTTAGTTGGTGTACATCAAAATATCTACTCTATTACAATAAAAAAGAAGTTTCATAAATATTGATTTTTCCAATTGAAAGAAAACTGTCTTCAAGTACTATTTAAAGAGAGGAGAGTTCATGGTATGAATACCCAATTAAGATATTTACTCAATGAAGCTCTTTAAGTTAAGCTTTCAGATACTTTCAGAAAAAAGTCAATTGTTTTGGGGACCACACCTACTTCTCACTTAGTGTTTGAAGTTCACTCCTGATGGTACTCAGTTATCCTTGTGTTCCTGAGCATCGAATCTGGGCCTCTGCCATGCAATGCATATGCTCCAGTCTGTTGAACTCTCTCTTGTCCCAAGGGCCTTTACTAAATCTTTTGTAGAGCAAAGGTAAGAGGAAAGTTCAAAGTACCACAGTCATGGCTAATGAAAATACTTTAAAGCATACAAATATTCATGACATAACAGTGACTGTGTTGAGCAATCTTTGTGATGACCATTGGAAAGATAAAATATCCACTAACAAAAACAATTTTTTCCTTCATCCAGAACAACCCTTTATCACTTCCTTATGTTGTTCGTGCTCTAAATATAGATTTCTGGAATGCTGTTGGGAAGAAGTGTTAGTGGAATTGGATTGAGACATACTGGTCAGGCAGCTCTTTAAAGGCACAATCTGACCTTTCCTTAAGGGACTGCAGATCTTAATTAGGAATGGCATATGACAATTCTAGACTCTTTTGATCTCCTGAAACACAAGGAAAGTTAGGAAAGCATAGATCACCTAGATCTCGTTCTCAGTGTTTCTGGTTTGGTAGGTCATTGTGCACTTAACATTTGCTTCCAGATGATTTCTGGGCATAGTCATGATAGGAAACCTCTGGCTCCAAGTGTGAGTTTGGTTAATGGTGGCAACACAAAGATAGTTTTTAATTACTTGATCACTAATATTAAGTCTAATAAATTTGGCATTTAATGTGAAATCTCTTAATATTTTGATGTATAGCTCAACCCCAAATTCCCTGTTGCTCATATAACTTCTTTGATTTCTTGGGTATCATATTTGTGTTGATGGATAAGCAAGCAGTTAGAATCTTTCTTGGAAAAATTTGGTCTTAAATCTAGGTGGATGCCAGAAGCACCGGCGAAGAGCCCCTAAAAAATATATTTTCTGTAGACCTTTTTGGATCATCATCTGTTACAGAGATATCTAGTCTTTTATAGATTTTTGGTTTTGAAAAGCTGTTAATTTTAAGAATCTCTGGTTTCATACTAATGGGGAAGACTGCTGATTTCCTAGTGTTGGGTATTAATGGAAGATGAATTTCTTATAGAGAAATCCTGTTAGTTTGATTAAGATGGTTGATAATATTATTTTCATTACTTATGATAGTTAACCCCTTCCAGTAACTAATAGATATTTAGAATGGTCATAATTTCAGTTGAAAAGGGCAATAGTGATTCCCCCCCACACCCTTCCTTTGTTGTTGAGACGATTGGGGTTAGGGTTCACATACATGATAGCTGAGCTCTTGTACTTGGGTGTGATGTGCATACACTTACATGTGCTGCTCAATGAGTATCTCACACTGTGTTGTCTTTTTTTGAAACCAGAAATGGTAGTTCTGCCAGCATCACATGTGGCACTTGGAGTAGTGTGAGGCTTCAGATTTAGTGCCTCATAGATGTGAGGCAGTGCTCTACCACTGACTGACATTTCCCACCCCTCCGTCCCCTTCCCACCCAAGGGATTTTTTTTCACTGTTGAAGTACAGCAGGTGCTGCCAAGTAGCCTTTTATTCAAAGCTGATTCATTATAGAGTTGAGGAATAAAAATCCAAATGGGAAAGACATTATTCTAGAAGTTGCTTTTATTATGCTGTTTCACTTTAAGTTCTGGATTTTCCTAAAAATTATTATATTTTAGGGCTTGGGGGCCACACCTCATATGGCTCAGGGGTCATACCTGGCTCTGCTCATGGTTCACTCCTTGGGGTGCTTGGGTGACCAGATGTGGCGCCAAAGGTCAAACCAGAGTATGCCTCATGCAAGGCAAGCACTATAAGACCTATAACATCTCTCTAGCTCCCCAAATAATTAATTTTCAATTTAAATTAAAATTTTTTAAAAAATTGAATTACATGAGATATACATTTACAGAGTTGTTCATGATTAAATTTCAATCATAAAATGATCTGATACCTATCCCTTCACCAGTGTACATTTCCCACCACCAATGTCCCAGTTTTTCCCCTATCACCTTTCCCCTACTTCCTCCCCTTCCCCAGCCTGCTTCTATGGCAGGCACTTTCCTTCCATCTCTCTCTTTATCATTTTCTCTCTTAACTTCTGGATATTATGATTGCAGTATAGGAACTGAGAGGTTATCATTTATATCCCTCTATCTATTTTCTGCTCTCAGTTCTTGTCCAGAGTGGTCACTTCCAATTATCATTGTCATTCTGATTCCATTTCTATCCTAATAGCATTAAGTGAGAAATTACTGTTTTCAGATAAGAGTGAAAATGAAACTTGAATTTTGGATAGAAACTGAATAACTAGTGGAGTGGGGAGCATATAATTCCACATGGAGAGGAGAAAATGAGTGATGTATCTAATATAGGTACTAGAATTCATACCATTATGGGATATCAACAAAGCAAAACATATGTGAATAGTGAATAGTGGAACCGTGAATTTCAAAGTAAATAGTAAAATATAATAACACAGAGTAGATTGGGTGCTTACAAGTGAGTTAAAGTTTTAAGAAACAAGAAATTATCAACATTTTTGCATGTGTAGAAGAATAAGGTGATGATAGTTTATGCGTTGAGTTATAGGGGATGGGTGGGTAGGTAGCATCATGGCAGTAAAGGAGAATTAGATAGAACCCGGTCTAGGTTAGTGGCTGGTAAATATGAGGACAAATTTGGTAAATAAGCATAGATATAGATGAAAAGACTTACTTTTGTATATTATTTATTTATTTTTTTCTATACAAAGAAGCTATGTGACATAGAATGAGACATAGGATTATTATTTCCAAAGTTGAAAAATAACTTCTCTGGTTAAGTTAGAATCTTGTTTAATTGATCACCAAAAAATTCAGATACAATTGGCTAGAGTTCTGGTATGTCCAAAGGAGAAACATTTTCAGCCATTTATGGCTTAAGGTTCCTATAAGCTTGTTGTTCATAAGTCAACAGATAAGTTTAGGTTTTGAGTAATGTGAATATGTTAGTGAGAGAAGCAAATATAATTAACCATAAATCTATTTTAACAGTCTTTCCCCATCCCCAATTAAGAATTGAATATCTCAAATAATTCAAAAAGAATTAATATTTAAATAAAAGATCCTAGCATTTTCTTGACTTTCTCCCATCATACCTCATACCATCATACCTTACCTTACAAGAACCATTTCAGCTTTTTGCTATCTTTGGTCATACTTGTCTCTTTTCAGGCCTACTCTTGACTCTGTCCTCAGGAATCACTCCTGGGGGTGTCTGTGCACTCTCTGGGGTGCCAGGGATTATTCCTGGGTTGGTTGCATGCAAAGCAAGTGCCTTAACGCCTATACTATCTCTATGGTCTCTCAAGAGCCATTTCAAAATTACTTTTCTGGAAAATCTCTCCTTGGATGTTTTGTTATGACCTCACCTTTTATGTGATTGTCCCAGTTGCTCCTCATTCTTCTTATCTTATTTCCATAGCCCTGATTCAAAAGGCTCACACATCAGAGACCTTTGGTTCAAAGGGGCTTACGGGCCTATGTGAGAGCTAGAAGACTGTTGTCTGGGCAATGAAAAAAACCCAGACAGTTGGGTTAAATCCTTGGAATCTATAAATCCTGGAGCATCCTTCAAGGGATGCATAATTATTAGCTTCAGAAATTTTTTACTTTAAATCTTTCTCATTCAACAGAGTATGTGGGAAATTATCTGCCAGGGAGGCAAGGGGAGGGTGGGAAAGGGGGGGTATACTGGGGAGATTGGTGGTGGGGAATGTGCACTGGTGGAGGAATGGGTGTTTGAACATTGTATGATTGTAACTCAAACATGAAAGCTTGTAATTGCATCTCATGGTGATTCAATCACGAATGACAAATCACGAAATTCCATTGATTGTCAATTTCTCGAGTGGGCTCAGTAACCTCTCCATTTGTCCTATCCCTGAGATTTTAGAAGCCTCTCTCCACTCAGCCCTCCCAACGAGCCAGACTGGAGGCTCTTTCAGGGTCAGAGGAATGAGATCCGGCTTTAGCATATGAATACACCATGGAAAGCTTGTGAGGCTGTCCCATGTGGGCGGGAAACTCTCAGTAGCTTGCTAGTTTCTCCCAGAGAGAAGTAGGTTACAAGATATTGCCGGGCCACAAAGTGGCCGCGCGCTTCTGGGAGCTTGCTTTTAAGTCTCTGGATGTTGGCCAGTGATGGGATTACACACACCTGGGTTCCTCTGCCGGGACCTTTATGCATGAGGCCTGTCCGAACGTGTGGAGAGGGGCCTCCAGCATGGCTACAGCTAGGGTCCGGTGGTCTTTGTCTGCTGGGAGCTCTGCTTGTGGTGGGGAGGGAAGCTGGAGTCCATCCCCTCCGAGGGTCCCTGGGGAAGATAGCCAGGCGTGCGGGCAAGAGACTCTGCATCACTGTCTTCTGAGAGCTTGCTTTTAAGTCTCTCTCTGGATGTTGGCTGTTGATGGGATTACACACACCTGGGTTCCTCTGCCGAGACCTTCATGCATGAGGCCTGTCTGAACGTTGGAGAGGGGTCATGAGCCTGGCTGTGGCTAGGTTCTGGTGGTCTTCAGTGATTCAATAAAATAAAAAAAATCATTCTCATTCACATGTTGAACAATGGCATCTGTTATTAGTATAACCAAATTAGAAATAAATAATTAATCAAACAGTTTTAAATAAAATAAAAACAGATTGACTTTTTAATGATTTTATTAAATTAAAGGTTTTATATAATTGCAACAAACTTTGGCTAAATGGCAGCTGTAGTTGGAATTTTGTGCTAAAATTTAGATTAATAGCATCTAATGTTCTTATGGTGAATATGTCTTAGAGCATACCATTACATCAAATTATCATGTGTCCAAATTAAAATACCTATTTTCTTCCTGTGTAATCTGTGAGCTCTTGTAATTCCTCCTCTGTTCACATGACTGCTCCATTATTTAGAGAGGATGCTTTGAGACTGTTTCAATAGTGTGTCCTTTTGTAGTTAAGAACTTGGAAAGAGAAACAGTATTTATCATACCTTAAGCATCATTTTCTCCCCTTGAAGGAGAACCATTGAGATGTCAGTAGTATGTTGGAACATTCACTTTTTTAAATTTTTTTAATTTTATTGAATCACTGTGAGATAGTTACAAGCTTTCATGTTTGGGTTAAAATCTCACAATGATAAAACACCCATCCCTCCACCAGTGCACATTCCCCACCACCAAAATCCTGGGCATACCCCTCCTTTCCCAACCTCCCCCTGCCCTCCTTTCCCAACCTCCCCCTGCCTCCATAGCAGACAATATTCCCCATACTCTCTCTCTGCTTTTGGGCATTATGGCTTGCAACACAGACACTGAGAGGTCATCATGTTTTGTCCATTATCTACTTTCAGTATGCATCTCCCATCCCAACTGGTTCCTCCAGCCATCATTTTCTTAGTGATCCCTTCTCTATTACATCTGCATTCTCCCCTCTGCTCATGAAGCAGTCTTCCAGCTACAGGGCAGTCCCCTGGCCCTTGTATCTACGGTCCTGGGGTGTCAGCCTTATGTGATGCTCCCCTACACTCCACAAATGAGTGCAGTCCCTCTATATCTGTCCCTCTCTTTCTGACTCATTTCACTTAGCATGATACTCTCCCTGTTTATCCATTTATAAGCAAATTTCATGACTTCATCTCTCCTAATAGCTGCATAGTATTCCATTGTGTAGATGTACCAAAGTTTCTTTAACCAGTAGTCTGTTCTTGGACATGTGGGTTGTTTCCATAGTTTGGCTATTGTGAACAGTGCTGCAATGAATATATAGGCACAGATATCATTTCTACTGTGCTCTTTTGCATCCTCGGGATATATTCCCTGAAGTGGTATTGGGAGGTCATATGGAAGCTCAATTTCTAGTTTTTGAAGGACTGTTCATATTGTTTTCCAGAAAGGCTGGACCAGTCGGCATTCCACCAACAGTGAAGGAGTGTCCCTTTTTCCCCACATCCACGCCAGCACTGGTTGCTTTTGTTCTTTTGAATGTGTGCCAGTCTCTATGGTGTGAGATGATATCTCATTGTTGTTTTGATTTGCATCTCCCTGATGACTAGTGGATGTGGAGCATTTTTTTTCATGTGTCTTTTGGCCATTTGTATTTCTTTTTTGAGGAAACTTCTGTTCATTTCTTCTCCCCACTTTTTGATGGGGTTGGAGGTTTTTTTCTTATATAGTTCTACAAGTTTCTTGTATATCCTCGATATTAATCCCTTATCAGATGGGTATTGGGTAAATATTCCTTGCCATTCTGTGGGCTCTTTCTGTATTTTGGTCACTGTGTCTTTTGAAGTGCAAAAGCTTCTTAGTTTGATGTAGTCCCATTTGTTTATGTTTGCTTCCACTTGCGTGGTCAGTGCTGTTTCGTCCTTAAAGATGCTTTTAGCTTCAATGTCATGGAGAGTTCTGCCTACATTTTCTTCTATGTGGAACATTCATTTGTTTGATAACTTTTTTGCAATGTACCCGTTGACTCCCTTAAGTAAAATTCAAGCCTAATATTAGAAGATGCTCTTCTCCAGCTGTTGAGGATTCTGACCTAAATTTGAAACCGCTGTTCTTTGAATATTAAAATTAGTCAAGCTCAATAAATGCTTCCATAGTTTTGAAAGAAATGGCATTTTATTTTTTCAAATGCAAACTTTTAGAAATGTACCTACACTCTGAAAGAATAGCATTTATTTCACCCCAGGTGGATGTTTAAGACCTGGATAACTATGTAAGATTACAAACTCATGGTTTGGTTTCAGTTTTATATCTCAACAATTGGTGTTATCATGGGTTTACTCTGAGGTTAATTTGGTAGTATTTTCTAAAACAATTTAGTTCACAGCCTGAAATAATATTTATGACATTGATTCTTGACATTTTTAGAGTCCCTTCTCCCTGAAAAGTGCTGCTCATCTCAGATATTTGGCCCTTTTTTATTCCCAGTGCCAGAAACTCCCAGCAGATGTCATTGTAAGGCAGATTTATTAGTAAAGCTTTCCTATAATAGCAAATAGAATTGTTGTATGCAGTTAGGGAGATGTGTATGGGGAACAAGATTTAATTCTTTCTATTCTCACAAGTAAAAGGGTCACTATTATTCTTCAACATGAGTCAGAAAACAAAGAGTAGCAATACCTGGCAACTGGAGCCAATATTTTCTGGACTGTACTGAGCGGTCATAGATCAGTGGGAGAAAAGGCTGTTACCTCTGCGACTCTAAAGACAGCGGGGTGTACTGGATGGAATGGAGAGGGTAACAGAGACACGTAGGGAGCTGTGAGGGAATTGGTATTTAAAATGGAGCAGCTTTCTAGAGTCTAGTTTTCATTCCTTTAGTGTCAAATGAAAGATTACAAACATAAACGGGTCTAAAAGGGGGTCTTTACTATGACATGACTGGTTCTTATTTGAAAATAAAGGTAAAGAGTTCTATTGGAACTGCCAAATATTTCATGTATATCAAACTCAAGTAGAAAAGACATTTCCCCGCCCCCACCCCAGGGGAGATCAGCCACACTGAGTTACTTGCTAAAAACACAAATGAAAGTTAATCTAAGTTTTCATTTATTTATACATAGGTATATTGTGATCAACTTTCTATCTTTATTAAGGTCTAGTTGACAAAATCTCATATGTCTGAAGTGTATTAAGATGGTGATTTTATATATTTCTTTTGAAGCAATGACCATAATGAACTAAATTATCTATCACTTTGAATAGTAACTTTTATTTTGCCCATTTATAATGAGAACATTATTCTCATACCAAAATTGAAGTATACAACACGGCAGTGTTCACTATCATCACTGTACCTGTATTAAATTCCTCATGTCATTCATCTTGTAGCTGCAAGTTTTTAACCTTCAATTAACATCTTTCATATCATCCACACCCGTCTCAGCAACTACATCAGAGTGTCTGTTTCTGTGCATTCGACATTAATAAAAACCCACATATAAGTGATACCATTTATTTTCATTTTGTGTCTGATTACTTCACTTGCAAAAGCTACTCAGGTTCATCCGTGTTGCTACAAATGACAGGACTTCCTTCTCTTCTATGGGTAAACAGTATTCCATTGTATGACCATATGTATGTATATAAAATATATGTCATATTTTCTTTATTCATTCAATGAGCAGTTATGTTGTTTCCGTGTCTTGACAATTGTAAATAAAACTATAATGAGTAATGGGAACGTAGATATTTGTTCAAAATACTAACTTCCTTTCCATTGTGTATGTAGGTAGACATGGAGTTACTCAATTAGATGGTAGTTCTGTTTTCAATTTTTGAGAAATTTCCATTCCATATTCTATAGTAGAACAGTTTATAATGCATAAATGCTGTACAAAGCTTTTTTCTCCACATCCTTGCCAGCATTTATTTCTTGTCTTTTTAATAATAGGTATCCTAATAGAAATTATAATTATCTCACTCATTTTCCCTAATGTATAGTAACATACAACATCTTATTATGCATTGTTTGGTTATTTCTGTGTCTTTGGGGAAATATGTATTTAGGTTCTGTGCTCATTTCAAATAAGCTATTTTTTATTGTTATTATTTCATTTTATATTGCGTTTTTAAAAATTACTTATATATTTTAGATATTAAGCCTTTTAGGATAAATGGTTTATAAATGTACTGCCTTGTCTTATATGTAAATATGTAAACTTTAACAATATTATTTTGTCTACCCATGAACAAGGGTCACTTTTCCATTTTTGTGTATGTTCAATATATTTATTGGCCTTTAGTTTTTGATGTAGATACTTTTCATTCTTTTCTCTCTCCCTTTTTTTTATTGACTCACCATGTGGAAAGTTACAAAGTTCTCAGGTTTAAGTCTCAGTTATACAATGCTCGAACACCCATCCCTTTACCAGTGCACATATTCCACCACCAAGAATCACAGTATAGCTCCACCCCGCCCCCCACACCCTTAGCCCCCCACATCCCTAGACCCCCACCCCGCCTGTGTAACTGATAAATTTCACTTTACTTTCACTTTGATTACATTCAATATTTCAACAAAACTCACTATTATTGTTTGGAGTTTCTCCCCCCTAAAGTCAGACCTGCTGAAAAGGAAGGATTTGATAATTTGTTTTCCATTGCTGAGAATGAAGAGATATGAGGTTGAGTGACTGCACTAGCGGCCTCACGATTTTGGGTTTCTATATTTTAGTATTTTAGTAACTAAGTCCAGAGAAATATCTGCCAGAAATTGCATCACTGCAAACTTGCACTTCTCAGTTATATTATATTCCACATATGAGTGCAATCTTTCTATGTCTGTCTCTTTCTTTCTGACTCATTTCACTCAACATGATACTTTCTATGTTGATCTTCAAAGCTGACATGCCACTGGCCAAGCAAGTGAAAACAGAGATAAATAAATGGGACTATCTCAAACTAAGAAGCTTCTGCACCTCAAAAGAAACAGTGACCAAAGTACAAGGAGAATCTAGAGAATGGGAAAGGATATTTACACAGTACCCATCCAATAAAGGGTTGATATCAAGGATATACAATGCACTGGTTGAACTCCACAAGAAGAAAACTGCCAACCCGATCAAAAAATGGGGTGATAAAATGAACAGAAACTTTCCCAAAGAAGAAATTCAAATGGCTCAGAGGCACATGAGAAAATGTTCAACATCACTAATCATCAGGGAGATGCAGATCAAAACAACAATGAGATATCATCTCACACCACAGAGACTGGCCCACATCCAAAAAAACAAAAGCAATTGGTGTTGGTGTGGATGTGGGGAGAAAGGGACTCTTCTTCACTGCTGGTGGGAATGCTGACTGGTTCAGCCCTTTGGAAAACAATATGGACGATTCTCAAAAACTTAGAAATTGAGCTTCCAGTTGACCCAGCAATACCACTCCTGGGAATATATCCCAGAGAGGCAAAAAGGTATAGTAGAGATGGTATCTGCATTTCTATGTTCATTGCAGCACTGTTTACAATAGCCAGAATCTGGAAGAAAAGAGTGCCCCCAAACAGATGACTGGTTAAAGAAACTCTGGTACATATACACAATGGAATACTATGTAGCTGTCACAAAACATGAAGTCTTTTCTCTTTTTTGATTTTTGTATACTACTTTTTAAAATGAACACATACCATATGGGGGCTGGCGAGATAGTCGATTCTTGCCTTGAATGTGGTTGCCCTAGAGTCTATCCCATATAGTGCCCTGAGTACTGCCAGGAGTGATCCCTGAACACAGATCCAAAAATAAGCTGGGTGTGACCCAAAAACCGAAAAGAAAATAAAAGAAAAAGAAAAATGTGTGACATTTTTTAGCTCTTAGCTTCTGAAAGACCAAACAGTATGCGTTTTCCTTTTGCATCTTGTAACTTCACTCAATGTTTATATTTGTTCTATTTTTAACAAGGCCTTTTAGGTCTTCAGTATATAAGTTTTTGTTATCTGCAAATAAAAAAAAAACTTGATTTCTTCCCAATTTAAGTAACATTTATTAATTTTCTTGCCTAATTGCTCTGACTAAGACTTTGTGTACTCTTTTTTTTTTTATTTTTGGGTCACACCTGGCTTTGCACAGGGGTTACTCCTGGCTCTGCACTTAGAATTATCCCTGGCGGTGCTCAGGGGACCATATGGGATGCTGGGAATTGAACCCGGGTCGGTCGAGTGCAAGGCAAACGCCCTACCCGCTGTGCTATCGCTCCAGCCCCATGACTTTGAGTACTCTTAATAGAAGTGGCTGACTAATACCATACTCACCCTGATTACAGAGAAAACATTTAGGTTGAGGTACATTTCTTCTATAATGAATTTATTAAGAATTCTTTTCTATTTTTAATTAAAAAAGACTGTAGAAAGTGCTCAGATGCTTTCTCTGCATCTTTAACAATGATCATATGATTTTTTTCTTTTTAGTCTGTTAAATGTGGTAACACATAACACATGTTGGATTGATATCAAACCGTCATTGTAGCCCAAAGATAAAATTCTAGATTAGGTTGTACAATCCATAATCCATTTAATTTGCTATTGAATTTAGTTTCCTGGTATTTCATCAAGATTTTCTGCATCCATGCTCATCCAAATGGCCTATAATTTTTTTCTTGTAGTGTTTTTGTCTTACACTGGTAATAAGTAATGCTGGTCTCACAAAATAAGTATAGGATTGTTTCCTATTTCTTAAAATTTTGAAGTAGCTTCAGAAGAGTTAGGAGTAATTATTCTTTAAGAGCTTGGTAGAGAGCCTGAGAGATAATTTAACAGACTGAAGTGCATGCTTTATATGCAGAATGCCTGGGTTCGATCTCTGGCACTGTACAAATGCCCTGAATACTGCCAGGAGTGCCCTGTGTCCATTGAGTTGGGAATCACCCTTCAGCACTGCACATGTTTTGCATGAAGATTGGATCCTTAGCACCACATGGTCCACTGCACTGAGTACGGCTGGGAGTGAGCTGGGAGTGACCTCTGAGCATTGTTGGAGGTTACACAAAACAACAATAACAAGGATGATAGCAGCAGCAACAACAAAATTTGATCCTAACCTTGTCTTTGTTGGGAGGATTTTTGTTTTTGGTTCTGAGGCCACACCTGGTAGTCCTCAGGGCTTACTCCTGGCTCTGTGCTCAGGGATCACTCCTGATTTGGTTTAGGGCACCCTTTTTGGTGCCAGGAATTGAATCTGGGCCTGATTCATGGAAGGCGAGCACCCTACCTGCTTTCCTATCGCTCTGGCCTTGTCGGAAAAATTTGATTACTTATTCAATCTCGTTCTTGATAGTAGTCTGATTAAATTTTGTAAACTTATTACTGCAACATCTGTGGCCATCTCTGTCAGTGCTCAAGAGCTACTCCTGGCTCTGTGCTTGGGTGTTAAATTTTTTCTTTATATTTTTATGAGTGATAGCACAGCAGGTAGGGCGTTTGCTTTGCAAGAGGCCGACCTGGGTTCGATTTCTCTGTCCCTCCTGAAGAGCCCAGCAAGCTACGGACGACAGTTTCCCACCCACACGGCAGAGCCTGGCAAACTCCCCATGGCGTATTTGATATGCCAAAACCCGTAACAAGTCTCACAATGGAGACCTCACTGGTGCCCGCTCGAGCAAATCGATGAACAACAGGATGACAGTGCTACAGTGCAATTCTTGAAAGAAATCTATCCATTTCTTTTAAAAAATTAATTCTTAATTGAATTGCAGTGAGATACACAGTTACACAGTTGTTCCTGATTGGGTTTCAGTCATATTATGTCCCTTCATCAGTGTATATTTCCCACCACCATTGTCCCATTTCCCTCCATGACGGGAACTTTTGTTTTCCCCTCCCACTCCACCCTCTCTCATCCATTTCTTTTAGGCAGCCAAATTTATGTCATTGACCATTGTAGTCTTTTGAGTGTTTCCCCCAGCCCAGCTTAAGCAGCATGGGGCCACTCCTGGCAATATTCAGCCACCCAGGTCAGAGGGTTTAATGTTAGAATCCAGTGACGAGGTGTTTGGACTCAATAGCGCAGGGAGGCCCCCCCCAGCCAATCCTGACAGTGCTCAAGGGCATAGTAGTGTTTTTATGATCTTTTATTTTCTTTGTTTTTAAGTTTAATGTATGCTCTTTGATTGCTCATTTTAATTATTTGATTCTTCTTTCCTTTTTGGTAGTCTAAAGGATTGTCAATTTTTTCTATCACCGTATCATTGTCATCCCGTTGTGCATCGATTTGCTCAAGCGGGCACCAGCAACGTCTCCATTATGAGACTTGTTGTTACTGTTTTTGGCATATCGAATATGCCACGGTTTATATATTTATAAAAAATAACTTTTACTTTCCTATTTGTTTCTGACCACTATTTTATTTCTGCTTTGTTGTTATTTTCTTAGCTAACTTTGAATATAGTCAATTATATTTCTAACTTCTTGGTACATAAAAATAGATTAGTTATTTGAGTTCTTTTTCTTCTTTTTTTAAATTAATGTATCCATTAATCATTATGAACTTCTCAGAAATGTTTGTGCCACATTCTGTAATTTTTGGTGTAGTGTGTTTCCATTTCAGTTGATTCAAGTCCTATTTTTATTTATCTTTTTAGTTCTTTGACCTGTTTGTTTTTGAGAAGAATATTATTTAACTTCCACATATTTGTGAAATTTTCATTTTTCCTCCTGTTGCAGATTTCTAGTTTTATCATTTGTGTCCAAAAAAATAAAAGATACTTGATAAGATTTCAATCTTCATGTGTTGAGACTGGTTTTGAGAAGTAACATATGATCCAAATTGTAAAATGTTCTCTGCTCCTTTGAGAAGCATGTGGATTGTGGTGCTATTGGATGGAAAGTTCTGTATATATCAAGTCCTCAAATTTGAAGTATAATGAACTTATTTATGAATTATTCTGGACCAGGAGTGAGGGAAGATGCTTTTCAAAAGCTGTATCTGATATCATTTCAATGAATTGAAATTCAATTAAACCCTGCTTCCCAGATCACGGAAGATTGAAAAATAGCTACTTCTGACTAAATTTGTATGTTCAAACATTTGCTCTTATCAGAAAGATGACAATGATGACCAAACAATTTGTTTATTGATTTACCTTCATCAGATTCACTTCAGGAGTAGTTGTCCTTTAACACAAGCCTATGGTGAGATGCAGTTATCTTTCCAAGCAAAAATCTCCTTTTGTTGTTTTCGAGGTAATGAAGGTCAAGATGGAAATAGAAACAGTGAAGACACTCTAAGGAATGGAGAGGGAAGGCAAGTTTGTTGAGTGAAAACAGTTTTTAGAATTTAGTTAATTGAATTTTTATTTCTTTTGGACTTAATTGGGAAGATATTTACTTGTTTGCATTACTTGTTAATTTAAATAGAATAATAAATACTAAGCAATTAAAATCTTCATCTGTCTAAATGATTTTGTTGTTGTTGTTGCTGTTGTTTGCTTTGTCTTTGGGCCATACTCAGCGGGTGCTCAGGCTTTAGTCCTGGCTCTTGCTAGCGGGCTCTGGGGACAATAATGGGTGCTGAGCATTGAACCCAGGACAACTGCATGGCAGGCAAGTGCTCTGCCCACTGTAGTATTTCTCTGGCCCTCTTTCTGGATATTTTAAAAGAAAACTTTCCTACCAAACACTTGGTTTGTAAAGGCAAATATATTCTCAGCTTAAGAATAATCACTGTCACTGTCATCCCTTTGCTCATCGATTTGCTTGAGCAGGCATCAGTAACGTCTCCATTGTGAGACTTGTTGTTACTGATTTTGGCATATCGAATATGCCACAGGTAGGTTGCCAGGCTCTGCCGTTTAGGCGGGATACTCTCGGTAGCTTGCCGGGCTGTCTGAGAGGAGCAGAGGAATCAAACCCGGGTCAGCCAGCATGCAGGGCAAATGCCCTACCCGCTGTGCTATCGCTCCAGCCCCTTAAGAACAATAGCTTAATGAAATATCTATCAGAGTAAGCATACTCTGTGGTAAGCAAAGCAAGTGGAAAAAACAAATTCCAATTGCCATTTCTTCTCCATCAGGGAAATTTAATTATTGTGGGTGTATGTAATTCATATTTCAAAGAAGGCAGCATTTTCTGAGCGGATTAGAATAATTACACCCATGCAACTTAAAGACTTTTCCACTGCTGAATTGAAGCATCTGGGGAGAATTCACAGAGCAACTTTAGGAGCATATAAAAATGGGATTGATCTTTGAACTTTTCAGTCACATGCCAAGATTTTGACTGCAAGCCTTCTCTGTCAGTGGGATAATACTTAGGGTGAGATTTCACATAATTTTGGCAGAAAGTCACTTTATTTTCAGCTTTTGGATGAGTTAATGGAACTGAATTGTTGGTGTTCTGAGATTTTGTTCCAACATCAAAACAATGACAGCCTGAAGTGGGGAAAGTTCTAAAGGCTGGCTCTATTTCATAAGTCAGACAGCAAAAAGGTACTGAGAAGGGAATTTTCTAAGGTCTAAATTTTCTAATTTTCTAAGGTCTCAGAAAATTGTGTCTCTCTTGCTAGTTATGCCTCTACTGGGTGATCTTGGAAATATGTCATGTTGTGGTTACTTTCTTCAAGGTAGTTAGGGTTGCTGACAGAATTTTAAGTTCTGTGCTGAAAGAATTTTAAGTTCTAGGGAGAAAAATTAAACCTTAATTGCATTTTCTTTCCCAGGAATTATTTCCAAAAGTTTTGAAGCTTGGTTTTGGAGAAAGACTTCAAATTGCCCTGACATCAAAAATTCAGTTTCTATTTCCAATACTCTGAATGAAATGCTCTAACATGCACACTTTTCATCCACTTTGTTAAAAAAAAATGGAACAAAGGTAGACAAAAGTTACAAGACCACAGTCATGACAAGATAATGACAAGAGGTTCAGGGAGTCAAGTTTTTTAAGTACTTTCATTTTAAGAGGGAAAGCAGTAAATTCTGAGAGCAATGCGTCAAGATTTGTATATTTCTTCTTTTTCTTTCACCTTTAGGATTATAGGCACTTTGGTACCACTTTCACAAACACAAATATTCATGCTATATTTAGTTTAGCTTTTTTTTTTTTAAACAGGAGGGTTTACCTTCTGTAGTAGCAGAGGCAATAGTAGTCTAATTTCAAGCATGAATAGATATTTGTAAATTCTGGCTCATTTAACCCACAGCCCACACACATCATTTTATTCTGTTGTCTTAAATTTCCCATAAATCAGTCTAATTACACTCTCATTTTACAGTTAAGGGAACTAAGATTTTTAGAGACTAACCAGCTAGTTTAATAGCCATTAAAACCATCAATGCTTTAGCTTTTTCAAGTACTTAACCTACATTTTGCTAAATATTATTTCATGAATAGAGCTATGCACAGGGATCAGATACTTTTACTTTCAGGTTTTCATTGAACTTTAGGTAAATTAAGGCAGATAAGAAAGTATGTGGCACAATTAGTTCTTCAGAACATATAATTTATTATCATTTATTATGCAAATTCAAGTTTCTGGAAAGTTCTTTTGTCATATGAAATAGAATTTAAGAAATTTTACCCTAACCTCAGAAAATTCTGTATGAGAAACACCATATTTTTAAAAAATAAGTAATATATGGTAACTTTTCACACTAAAAAATTATTAACACTGCAGAAACATCTTTTGGTTTAAAAAGTATTAACAGAGGGTCAGGAAGAGAGTTTAAGTGATAGGGCATATGGGGCCAGAGTAATTGTACAGCAGGTAGGGCACTTGTGTGCTTGCCTTGCATGCAGCTGACCGAGGTTTGATTTTCAGGGTTGCATATGGTCCCCCAAGCACCTCTGGTAGTAATTTCTGGGTGCTCATCCAGGAGTAATCCCTGAGTATCACTGAGCGTGTTCCAAAAACAAAACCAAACAAAAGTGGTTGATCATATGCCTTCACATGTGCAGACATCATTTCTATCCCTGATAACTACCTGGACCCTTGAACACTACCTGCTGTGACCAAGGTGTCCCAGGAGCACCACTGACCAGAGAAACAGTTGTATCGTTTTCATCACTGAGTTTTATGTCTGTGTGAGGGTTACGAGTATATGGAGACTATACTTTCCAATCAATATGGCAGTGAACCCCAAACTGCTCTAAAATGTGGTTTATTCTTTAAAATAAATGGATTGGAGTGATATTACATAGGGTAGGGCACTTACCTTGCATGTGACTGATAGAAGATTGATTCTCAGCACCTCATATGCTCCCCTGACCATCAAGGTAGGAATAAGCCCTCAGCTACTCTGGGTATGGCTAAACAACCAAAATATAAGAATAAAAAATAAATGAATTAGAATTTTAATGGTATGATTCTCTGGTCTTGAATAAGTATTCTGCAAAGATAATAAATATTGATAATATAGATTATCATAGGGCAGATGTTCAAATCTCCTGCCCCGGAGCCAAGGCTGTCTTCACCAGGGCCCCCTTGGAGGGAGGTGGGTTGAGTCTCCCTCCCCGCCCCAAGCAGAGCCCTGGCAGCCAAAAACTCCCAGAACCCAGCCACAGCCATGCTCAAGGCCACTCTCCACAGGTTCGTATGAGCCTCGCCCATGAAGGAACTGACTGAGGAACCCAGGTATGCATGATCTGTGACTGAGACCTCCAAGACTGCTTGGATCAGAGCTGGGTCTCCTCCACCCAGATACCCAGTTTTCCAGTAGCTTGGCAGTCACACCCACAAACTGCCCCTGGCGCCATGTAATCTTGGCATAATCATCAATGGCTAAGATCCAGAGACTATAAAACAAAGCTCCTGGAAGAGAGTGATGCAGAATCTCGCACGGCAAGAGCATGGCAAGCTACTGGTGGTGTATTCGATATGCCAAGAACAGTAACAATAATGAGCCTCATTCTCCTGAGCCTGAATGCGACAGGGATGAATGAACATTACTGGCGGCCACTCGAGGAACTCAATGAACAATGGGATGACAGTGATACAGTGGACAGGTTATCATATTTATTTCCATATTCTATCTATATCTACAAATATTTTTATTTGTTTCTCTATCTCCTTGTTTATGATTACTCAAAGAATAGTGGTTCCTTCCCTTCCAGATCCTTTATGCCACATTTAAGAGTATTTAGTAGAACAGAATAAAGTACAAATATTTCATTCTGTGTGTGTGTATGTGTGTGTGTGTATTTGAGTGTATATTGCGTGAAGCAATATAGCTTTCACTGAGCAAACCTTACTTAGAAAGATGTTAGGGGAGAGAATAAGGGGAAGTGCATATTCAAGAAAGAACACAGGCTTCTCCAGAGTGGAAAAAGTAATGAGACATGGCTATAAGCAAGCAAGATATGTGCTCAAGGGAGAACATGGGCTTGAAGAGCAAATTGTACTCTACCTTTTTGTCTATGTTTTCTACCTTCCCACAAGCATCTTAGAAAACCAGTTCCACACGTAACTGAGGTGGATCACGGGATGCAGTGGAGCTGCCCGTCTAAGCAGGTGGTAACTTGTGTGATCGGTGTCATGGTTGGTTGACAGAACCTATTTGGTAGATTTTATTAGTTAAGATCATCCTTGATGGTTGTTACAGGCACATTTTTCCTGTCCTGTTCATAACCCCCATAATTATATTCAACAGCCTAAAGCTGTGAAGAGGCCTCCTCAGTAAGAGGATGTGAAACAATAGGACTCTCTCCATCAGAGGGCCTTGCTGTCTCCAAGCTGGAAGGAGCCTTGAAGGCTAGTGGTCTTGACAGGCGAAAAACCCAGCACTTCAATCACAGAGAAGCCTCTTCCAGGAAAGAAAACTCACTCCAGCTCCAGGATGGGTTGATTGCTTAACAGCCAGATGGCTTCTTTGAGAACCTTCTAACTTTGTTATTCTGATTCTCCAAAATCTTGTGCACATCTACTCTACAAAGCAGTTTTTGTTTTTGTTATTTTAACCTCTTGGCACAAAGAACTGCTTTTTAGAATCTGGTGAAAACCATGGACCTGCCCCTCAAAGAATGCAAACGCACATGCACAGACACAGCTAACTTTCCAAAATATTTGTGTTGAATTCAAGGGAGCTAAACTCCTTTATAAAATAGGGGAGACACACACATACACACGCGTATGCACACATGTAAACACAAAAATAATTTTGGAAAATAAAATGAAATATTGAGCAGTTTCTATTTCAAAATGACATCCAAAATTGAGTTGCTCTCAAGAAAAAAATGTTAAATGCAAAGGATTATATCTTACTATAAGTGCATGGGATGAGACTTAGGAACCCAGAGATAGAGTGGCCCACAGCAAAGTAAGGTCAGCAAGAGTTCCTCCAAAAATGAAAAATAAAAGTAAACATTTAAAATGAATTCTTATATAATAAAGGATGACAGTGTTTTAATTAGTTGCTGGAATTATAATTCTTAGTATAGTTATTTTTAAGGAAATATGTAGAGAATCATATACAGAGAAAAGTACCTGTTGTAGCAAACAAAGCTGAAAATCTCTGGGACAAAAATCTTTAGGAGGGGAAGTGTTTTAAATAGACTTTCTGACACATTTGATCATGTGGAAGATAGTTTTAACAGGTTATCTGGGAGTGAGGGATGAGCATAAAACTAAGAAAAAGCTGAAGACAGTTCCTTTCTGGAAAAATGAAAGTTGTACATAAAGGAATAATTATAGCTGCTAGATTAGCTGCAAACAATTTATAGAGCACAGTTATTTAACCAAAGATCACAAGAGGTAGGTAAGAAAACTATTTGTTGTGCTAGAGAGAAAGTATAGGGGATAAGATATTTGTCTTGCCTGTGACCTATTCTGACTTTGTCCATGGCACTACATATTATCCCCTAAGTGCTGCCAGGAAGTAGCCCCTGAGTACTGTTGTGTGTGGCCCAAACATAAAAAAAGAATGTTTTTTTTTGTCATCTTTTATAACAAAAATCTAACATATTATACTTAATCAAGAAATATTTGGTACATATAATTTTTAGAAATTAGGAATAAAATGCCTGAAAAAATTAGAAATCATTGAAAGTTCTTAGCTTGAGAATTAATATTGGAAACTCAGGGTTAATAGGCAGCAGTTTTATACATAACTGCAAAAATAAAGCCTAGATTTAAAAAAAAAATCAAGGGGCTAAGCAATAATATAGCTGGTAGGGTGTTTACCTTGCACATGGCACCTGGGTTTGATCTCCAGCACCCTGTATGGTTTTCAAAGGCTGCCAAGAGTGATTCCTGAGTTTTGAGCCAGGACTAAGCTCTGTGCCAGGCTGGGTATGGCCCAAATCCCCAGCCCCCACCAAAAAGAAATCAAGCTGGAATTGGAGTGATAGTGCTGCAGATCGGGCATTTGCCTTGCGTGCAGCCTACCTAGCTCAATCCCTGGCACTCTATGTGGTTCTTCTGAGCCCACCAGGAGTCATCCCTGAATGCAGTCAGGAGCAAGCTCTGAGCACAGCTGGATATTGCCCCAAAATTAAAAAAAAAAAAAAAGAAAAAGAGAGAAAAAGAGAACAGAAACAAAATCAAATTTTATATAACAACCTATTCTCTCAGGTCCTCTTAACTTCTTAAGTAATTATAGGACCTGAAAATACAAGACTTTAAGTCTGCAGTGGGCCTGAGTGGGAACCAGCTGCCTATGAAAAAGGACTGGCTGTCCCCTCTCTTTCTCAGCATGCCACAGGCCCTGCAGTGGCCTCAGGCATGCATCTGTGTCTTCCATGTCTTCCTCTGATGAATATTGCCTTTCCTCTTTTTAAAGAACACATGTGAAGTTAGGCTGTTCCATTCAGTTTTACCCTAATTTATTTCTTTTAAATTCTGGTAGGCACTTTTTTATTTATTATATTTTGAATGCTACATAGTTGAACCTTAATCTTTTTTTTTTCTTTTTGGGTCACACCCAGCGATGCACAGGAATAACTCCTGGCTCTGCACTCAGGAATTACTCCTGGCGGTGCTCAGGGGACCATAGGGGATGCTGGGATTTGAACCCGGGTCGGCCGCATGAAGGCAAATGACCTACCTGCTGTGCTATCACTCCAGCCCCGAACCTTAATCATTAACACTCTTTCGATAGAGCTGTTTCAAAAGCTGCCCCAACATTTTGGGAATTGTGTTCATTAAAGATAATGAAAGTTAGTTCTAGAAAGAGTGATTTATTGTTTTGTGTTCATGCGATTGTCTGTATTTCTTGACTTTTTTAAAAAAAATATAAGTGTACCTTTTGTCCTTTCATTGACATACATAGCTTTGGTTTATAATGTTAAGAAATTTCAGGGATGGGGCTGGAGAGATAGCACAGCAGGTAGGGCGTTTGCCTTGCACGCGGCCGACCCGAGTTCAAATCCCAGCATCCCATATGGTTCCCTGAGCACGGCCAGGGGTAATTCCTGAGTGCAGAGCCAGGAGTAACCCCTGTGCATCGCCAGGTGTGACCCAAAAAGCCAAAAAATAAAAGAAATTTCAGGGATTTTGTTTCTCTCCCTGCATGTGCGTGATTGTTACTGGTCACCATCAAGATCCCAGAGCCTCCTCCCACAACCCAGAAGACGTCTGCTCCTTCCTCCCTCGCCCCAGCCCTTGTCCTCTGGAAGCTTCCATCATTTTTCAGTGAATTTAGCAGTTAGTTTTGCTGTTTTTTTGCTAGCTTGTTTCCTTTAGTTATTTATATTGCACAATATGATTTAAAGAATCTGATAATTGTCTTTCCCTTTTCTATTTCATTTAGTATATTCACCTCAAGACATCCATTGTATCCCAAAAGGCAGAGTTTGATCTTTTTTGAATAACTATTAGGCTTGCATTGAGCATACAAACCACACTTTAAAAAGTTTGTTATTTTAAAGAGCCATGATTTACAAAGTAATTCATAGTTGAGTATTAGACATATAATATTTCAGCACTGATCCCACCACAAGTGTTAACTTCCCTCCACTAATCTTCCCATATTTTCTCCCATATTTCCCCTTCACATACCACCATTGCCCACCCCCCACCCCCCATTGTGCCCTCTTGACAGGCACCTTTCAAGAGTTATTAAATTTTGGGTCTCTTGGTTTCAGTGTTGTTAACTTCCTGATTTGGATAATTGGCTTTATCTTTCCTTGACACCACCTTTGTACCTCAATGCCCTGACCTGGCCTTCATTCCTTCTTATCTGTCTCTTCTCCCCACTCACTCTACTTTTTCTATCCTTCTCCTTACTATACTTTGAGGACAAAGTTGATCGTAGAACTTCCCTTTTAAAACATTGCATTCCCTCATCTACTTATTCTAAATACCACATATAAGTCATATCATCTTGTGTTTATCCTTCTTCTTGTAACTTCCTTCATTAACATGATGTCTTCCAGTTCCATCCATGTTGCAGTGAATTGTATGATTTTACAATTCCTTAAAACTGTGTAGTATTGCATTGTGTTTAGATCCCACATCTTCAAGATCTGCTTATCTGTTGTTGGACATCTAGGTTGATTCCAAATCTTAGGTGTCGTACTGAGTGATGCAATGAATAATGGTGTGCATATGGTCTTTTGAATGAATGTTTTTCTGTCCTGGGAATAGATACACCAAAAACGAAATTTCTGGGTCATTTGGGAGCTCAATTCTGAGTTTACTGAGTATCCTCCATATTGCTTTCCAAAGGGGTCGGAGCAGACAGCACTCCCACCAGCAGTGGATGAGGGTTCTTTTTCACCACATCCCCACCAACAGAGATTGTTCTCACTCATTTGTTATTTATCATTTTCACTGGTATAAGAATGTCTTTAGAAAAATTTCTATTCATGACTTTTGTCTTTCTTACCTAACCGATTTCAGTTCTGCTTTGTTTGTTTGTTTGTTTATTGTTTGTGAAGTTATACGAGTTCTCTATGTGGGATATAATATAAAAATCTTTTTGATGCCACTATAAAAGGAATTATTTTTGTTTTAGAAACATCCAGTGTCAAGGAACATAGCTCAGGGATAGAGCACTTCCTTGCATGTGAGAGATCCTACGATAAATAAGATATCCACTTATCTTTCTTTTTTGCAGTTCCAGGGATTGAACATATGAGAGGTATGTATTCTACCACTGAATCACTTTCTTCAAAGATGACTTATTTAAAAAACAAAGCCATTAAGTCCTAAGTTAAATTTACTCTTACCCACTTGCCGATTTATTTAGAAATTCATTTTGAAGATATCAAGTGAAATGGTGTCTATTTCTCTTTACAATATGTATAATTTATCACACCATTATATGGAAGAGTAAATGAGCAAGAACCTTCAGCACTTTTGATAAGAAGTCATGTGATAGCAAAGCACTGCTTAAGAAGTACACACATACTACTAGGAATTCTCTTTTGAAGGTCCTCAAGATTAGATAATGATTTTCCCCCCTAAGAACAGTCTTAGGAGGCAGCAGTCAGGCCCATTTTAATGGTGATTGCATTTTTATAATTGTTTCCTTTATTATTCCTCATTTCTGGAACTACTATTTAGTTAAAGATAGGGGCATTTTTAGTGTAAAATGCTTTGCATCTTCAAAGAAGTAAAAAAAAAAAAGATGTATATTGTATGAGAAATGACAACCCAGAACAAAACTGCTTTAAGCTATTGGTGTAGCTAAATAAGAGCTTCAGAGGGTAGCATGGGGGTTTTCACGAGCCTGATACTCAGTTGTCAGCTGCTAAGGAATGGAATAAGCAACTAGGCTGACTTGGGCGGAATTTTGCTGGTGTTTGTTCTTTAGATTTTAGGGACTTTAGACGGAGTCAGCATCCCTTTCCTCTGCAAACCTAAGTGCTGAGTGAAAAAAAATCCTTCCTCTCCTATCCATGGCTTTCTCTCTGTCTTTGCTCTTGTAGAATTTAGACTAAAATACAAAATGTACAATTTGGGGCATGTATGTCTGCTAAACAATCTTGGACCTAAAGTCTTTGCCAACTCCTGGACTTTGACAAGAAACCAAAGCTTCTAGAATTTCTTTTGTTCATCTGTAATAGTACCTACTGATACTATTTTGTGAGTTGTTGAGTAAAGTTTTTCATGTAAAGAAAATATATCAAGGAAATAAATATTTCATGTAAAGGAAATATATCAAGGAAATATATCAAGAGCTAGCTGGCATGATTGATATAAGAATTGGTTTCCATATTTATTTTCATTTGCAATAAACTTCATAAAGTCAGAGGTAGTTTCTTTGTCATCTTTGGTGTATTAGAACTTGAGAATAGATGTTGCACTATAAATCTTTAGTATATAACTGCATGCATATACACATATATTAAATATATATTATATGCATGCATGTAGAATCACATCAGATAGAATGAAGCAAAATTACCATTTGAAGCTCTAAGGGCTTGTACATCACTGTCTCTGTCATCCCATTGCTCATCAATTTGCTTGAGCGGGCACCAGTAACATCTCCATTGTGAGACTTGTTGTTACTGTTTTTGGCATATCAAATACACCACGGATAGTTTGCCAGGCTCTGCTATGCAGACGAGATACTCTCAGTAGCTTGCTGGACTCTCCGAGAGGGGCGAGGAATCGAACCCGGGTTGGCCGCGTGCAAGGCAAATGCCCTGCCGCTGTGCTATTGCTCCAGTCTGGTGCTTGTACATATAAATAAAAATATTGGGATAATTGTATATATATATATTTAGCACTATTAAAACCCTGATATAATTATATTGGAGATTTTTTTCTATAATTAGTACTTTTCTGTAATAATGACTCTTGATTTTAGAGAGGCTCTGGGTTCAATTCCTGACCCCTTAGCTCTCTCTTTCCCTCTCCCTCTAGCACCACTGGATATGTCCTTTGTGGTGCTTGAGCACAACTGGGGTCTTATTAAAATTTTAATTACTCTTGGAATCAAAACATTTGGGCCTCTCAGGACAGGAATCATCACACAAGTAGGAGAATAGATTTCCGTACCACAAGAATATACATATGTATGCATATATATGTACATACATATATATATTTATATACTAGGACCAAGTTTGGATTAATCTGAAGAGAGAAGCTGCAGAGAGATTGGAGTAATTTCAGACTCCTGCTCCTTTGAAATCCTGTCCTTGTTGGAATCTCTCTTTTAGGGTTTTAGGCACATTTGAACCTGCATTTATCACAAATATTTTTACACATAAGTTATTGTAAGGAAATTTTGTGGAAAAGATAAAGTAATGGGAGTTAAGACTTCCTATTCAAAGTCCAAAGATACACCTTGACAGAGTCAAAATATGATCTTATTGGTTGACCCAGGATCATCAAACAGGGAGAGCTTATATCTGTGTTTGTCGATGAACACAGTAAATCTACACCAATATGATACAAAAATCAACATGAAACTCAGATGAACAGAACTTCCACCACAAGAGACAAAGGGTCAGAATTCAGATAGAGAGCAGAGAGATGCCTTTCTCAAGAGAGAAACTCCACTATTGGGCAATAAGCATTTGGAAATAACTTCAGAGAAATAAAACTTAACCTTGAGGAACAAGGGTGATATTGTGTCACAGACCTGCACAACAATGTTATGATTCTGCCTTATTAACAACACTGGAACAAGAAGCATGAAATTAAAATCTATAAACTAGAGTTGGGGATGCCAAGAAATGTCATCTTGATGACCTCTTGCAGGCAGAATAATTTTAGTGGACGTCATTGGAACCCTTGCTCATATAGACACACACACACACATACACACACAGTAGGATGCTCAACTATACAAAAGATAAGATGTCTAATGACTTAATGAAACTGAATGTGGCAATGCCATGGGAAATAAGTTAGAAAGAGACAGATGTTGAATGATCTCACCCATATTAGGATTTAAAGAAAAGCAATCAGACAAAGTCAGATGAAAACAAACCCTATGACTCTGAATGCAGGACTGAGGTAACCAGTTCCAGCCGCAATTATAATTTTTCATCGTTGAGTGCTATAGTGACACAAACTGGAAATTAAGAAGGTAGGATTGAAGGACCAGTTTTTAAGGAAAGAACAATTTTCTACTAAAAATCTGATGTTAAGATGATACCTTATTCAAATGGATGCATCCAGAAGACAGAGGGGATAATATTGTAGAGGCAGTTATGTAGTCGACAACATCATATACCCTGAGAAATCACAGAAATAGTGGGCTGAGAAATGCTACATAAAATCGTATCTCTGAGTATGTTTCAGCTATACTTGTCAACTACTGGGAATATGATTGCTGACATTTATGAAATTGTTTTCATTTTGTACAGAAATCATATTCAGCTATTTGAGATTTCAGACCTGGAAACACTGGAGCAAACCACATATTAAAAAGGGACAGTAAAGGAAAAAGTATTGTGATATCCTAAATAGCTATCAAGAATATGTTTTTCAATGCAAGGATTTACATTAGCTTTGGTAGGAACTTTTTGGATATAACCATAAACCTATACAGCAAAGGAAAAATAAACAAGCAAGAGTACACCTACAGAGCGTTTTGCACAGGGAGAAGGGATGTGGCTGGATGAGCACAGTCATGAGGCCATGGGTTCTATAATCCCCACAAAACATAACCCTAACGTTGGTGACCACCTGAGGCCTGATGTGTACTGCTGAACCTGAATACTGCTATGAGTGGCCCCGGGCCACTGAGTACTGTCAGGATTATTATTCCCCCAATAAATAATTAATTAAAAGGTTCTTACAGCAAAAATCCAAATCAACACAATGAAAAAAAAAAACCACAATCTATAGCATGAGAAAATATTTGGAAAATTGTATCTGGTGAGGGGTTAATATTCAAAATCTATAAAGAATGAACATAACTCAAAAGTAAAAAGAAAGTAACTTGATTATAAAGTGTGCAAAGGGAGCCAGAGAAGGCCTGGACCAATAGTACAGAAGGTAGGGTGCTTGCCTTCCACACGGTCAACCTGGGTTCCATCCCTGGTATCCCATATGGTTCCCCCAGCACTGCCAGGAATAATTCTTGAGTTCAGAGTCAGGATTAACCCCTGGGCATTTGTTTGGGGGGGCACATTGGTGTCATGTGCCCCAAACAAAACAAAGCCACACAGAGCGGTAATAAAAAGCAGTAGCAATAAAAAGAAAAACAAAAAATGAAATAAAATGTTTTGAAAATAGATTTTATAAAATTGGGAAGCTAGTGTGGAGCAAAGAAACCTGTAAAAGGGGATAAGGAAGATGTGGGTAAAAGAACCAAGAAGTAAAATCAAGAAGAAAAATTGAAAAAATAAGATGGAGAGATAGGGCACTCTTTCAATGATCCCAGAGAGAGTCAAAACATTTTGTAATGAAGATGGTATTCTGGAAATAAAAAATATTATTATTACTACATGCTTTTGTAGCAACAAGGTGACAGATATATTGGATTTTTACTTTTTTCCAAGCATTCCTTTCATATTGGTTCTCATGACAATCTTCCAAGTAGGTATTATTATATGCAGTTCACAGAGGAAAACTGAGATTTAGAGATTTTAATTATCTATCAGTCAGTGGAAAGCATGAGTTCCTATATGTGTTTGACATCCCAGCTTGCAATTTTGCCTGCTATAAGTTTTAGAAAATTTGATGAGAATAGAGAATATAGAGAAAAGCAGTTGAACAGACAAAGCCTTTTGAAAACTTTTTTTCTTCTGGGAAAAAATGCTCAGGGGCACATAAATATCATATTTTACATGAGATTTGTGGGATATTCCTAACCCTCTAAAATCTTTATGACTCCCTGCGGGTATATTGACAACAGATTAAGAGTGATGAGCCAATTTTCAACAAAATAACCTTTAACTACATGTTATTCTTCCAAGTCACACAATATCATGCTATGCGAATAATGTTTTCATGGCTCTAAACATGTGTGGTGCTCCAGTTTTGAATGCCATCGGACTCCTCATTGGCCTCAAAAGAAAATCAGTCCCAGTTATTATTTTTTCCAAAGGATATTTGTTGTCCTTCCTCGTTCATCACCCTTGGTTTCAAATGACTTTTGGCTATTTTAAAAGCATAAATCATTCTGAAAGGATTTTATCGTTTAAGAAATCCAAAGAATGTGCACTAGGTTTAGAAAGAAATCTTTAAGAGGCATCTGGGAAGGAACTTTATCTGAGTAACAACCTAGGGATAAGGAACTGTGTTTTCAAATACAACCAGATAGTAGCTATGGTTAGAGAAGGGAAATTTCCTATTTTCACTTTTGGTTCATGGCTTGTTGAATAATCAAATTACCATTGGGCAGATTAATGGGAGAAAAGAAAACAATTATTTATGTACAGTGAATTTATACTAATACAAAAAGTTTTTTTCAATAAGAAAAAAACAGGGGGATATAGATATATTAGTCCAATGAGAAATAGGTAGGTTCTGAGATCTCAAAAGGAAGACAGCTCACAGAAGAATGGAAAGATCTCAGGTTTGACAAATGTTTGTTTAGCCATGTAGTATGGCGATGGATGGAGAGGAACTTTACAAATTGATTTTTCAAGGTTCCACAGTTAGCTCATTTTGTGCTGTAGTTATCTCTGCATAGTTCGTTTTTTTTTTGGGAACAGGTTCTCTGTCTATATTTTTTACTTAGCTGATGGAATCTCTTAATCTTGGTGTTCCAATGCATTGTGGGTTACTTTCATTAAAATAGCAACCACATTTTAATATGGCACGTCAAATCTGAGGCTTTGGCATACAGTTGTACTAAGCTAAAAGCATTTGTATATCTAAAATTTAGTTACTTTGCAAAGCTAATTCAGTAAATCTCTGTACAAATATATTTTTTACATATGATTATGGTAAATAGAACTTTGTCACTTGCTTGTTTACAATCTACTTTGCAAAGCTAATTCTTCAGTG
The DNA here is from genome assembly GCF_027595985.1 of Sorex araneus. Lineage (NCBI taxonomy): Eukaryota > Metazoa > Chordata > Mammalia > Eulipotyphla > Soricidae > Sorex > Sorex araneus. Next base: position 373,526,468 of record NC_073302.1, read on the forward strand.
AATCGCCATAGGAATAGTAGACATTCTGCTTAATGTTAGTTGGCTTGTTTATATCTAAAATCTGGTCAATTGTCAATATTTCTGATAAATTATTAACTATTCCTAAAATTTTATATTTTGGTTTTTAAATCTTATTTATTTATTTTTCATCTGGGCTGGAGTGATAGCACAGTGGTAGGGTGTTTGCCTTGCACACGGCCAGACTAGGGTTTGATTCCTCTGCCCCTCTCGGAGAGTCCAGCAAGCTACCGACAATATCTGGCCCACACGGCAGAGCCTGGCAAGCTACTTGTGACATATTTGATATGCCAAAAAAGGTAACAGTAAGTCTCACAATGGAGACATTACTGGTGCCCGCTCAAGCAAATCTATGAGAAACAGGATGACAGTGATACAGTGATTTTTGTTCTGGGAGGCCTTTGGAGTCACACTGGGCTGTGTTCAGGGATTTTTCCTGGTGGTGCTCAAGGGGCCATATGTGGTATGTGATCGGCTGCCTGAAAGGCAAGCACTTTAATTTCCTTAGTATTTGACCTTAGGAGAGAGAGGGAAAGAGAGTGAAAGAGAGAGAGAGACAAAGAGAGACAGAGAGACAGAGAGGAAGGAGAGTGCATTTAATATTTTTTATGGTTGCTTTTGAAGCATTTTCCTTTCATCCAAAGTCTAGTCAAATGTGTGTATTTTAAAACTCAAATTTGTTTGTGGGAACTCTGATGCTACTTCTTGGATCATTGTAGACAGTTCTAAAATGTCAACTCTAGATATTTATCAGTTGTATTGACTAGAAAAGTGCCTCCTTTGCTCATATATCCATATAATTTTTGGAAAGCAATAGACAAGATATTATAAGCATCTGTCAATATATCTTCATAATCTCATTTTATCTGCATCCTACTTAAATGATGACTGACATCACAAGTCTGTTTTGTTATAAAACTGATAAAAATCCCTTTCTGGGATTTTTAGTACTTTTTAGTATTTTTAAATTATTTTTAGTATCTTTAGAGTGATAGTACAGTGGGTTCAATTCCCGGCATCACATACAGGGAGCCCTGAGTCCTGCCACGAGCGGTCCTTTAGTGCAGAGGCAAGAGTAAACTCTCTGTACCACCAGGTGGGATGGAGACCAAAAACAAATCCCTTTCTGGAATGAACTTTGAGTTCCTTGAGTTACAGAGCTAAATGTACTCCTAGCATTATAGAAAATACTTCAGATAGTTGTTTAACTTGTGACACTTTACACACACAAACATAACACAAATTAATTTATTTATTGATGGAAAATGCAACCCCGTTAGTAACAAATTACTGGGTTATTTATAACAGGCTTGTGGCATACATCGGTATCTCGGAACTTTAGGTACTTGTTCTGTTTTTTGTTTTATTTTGGGCTGGAGCAATAGCACAGTGGATAGGGCATTTGCCTTGAAAGTGGCCAACCCAGGTTTGATTCCTCTGTCCTTCTAGGAGAGCCTGGCAGGCTACTGAGAGTATCGCGCCCACACGGCAGAGCCTGGCAAGCTACCTGTAGCGTATTCGATATGCCAAAAACAGTAACAAGTATCACAACAGACATATTACTGGTGCCCGCTTGAGCAAATCCATGAACAATGGTATGACAGTGCTACAGTGCTACAGTGGTTTATTGAGTCACACCTACCTGTCCTGCGGTCTGCTCTTAGCTCAGTGCTTGGGATCAATCATGGCAGAACCCGTAGTGATATCAGTGATGGAACCTCTGGGAGTTTTGTTTGCAAAGTATGTGCTCTAGCCATGTGAACTATCTTTCTGACCCAATTTTATTATTTTTCATCTCATGAGGATTACCATATTTGCCTACTGTAATTGACAATCATTGGCTTAAAAAACAGAGAGATCCTTAAGGAAGAGGTAGGTGCTATACTCTTTGCCCAGTACATTTGGTGCTGATTCTTGCCTTTCAAGGTATGAACCAAGACCCTGCATATCTGCCTGACCTTGTTTGCAACTCAGAAAGTTAAACCCACTTTAGAACTACTGAGCCAGTATGAGCATATTAACAAGATTCCCCACGTGACTAGTATACACATCAGAGCAGAATATCATTGACTCAGATGGTTTTACCTGAATCTATAACAGTTGCAAATAGTGCTTGGTGTTGTATTTTAGGTGACAGAAATTAACAAAAGCAACACAGCAGGTAGGGCATTTGCCTTGCACACGGCTGACCTGGGTTGGATCCCCTGTATCCCATGTGCTCCCTTGAGCAGTGCCAGGAGTAATTCCTGAGTGCAGAGCCAGAAGTCACTCCTGAGCATCACGAGGTGTGACCCAAAAAGGCAAAATAAATAAATAAAAATCAAACAAAACCAAACAAACCCCAAACCAAAAGCAACAAACAAGAAAAAAAAATAAGCAAAGCAAATAGATTTATGTACCTTTCTGGCATATTATGGGTGTAAATATGTAAAATGGTTAAGTTGCAGGAATCCGGTGTATTCACTGTAGCCTTTGGAATTGGTCATCTTTGCATGTGTATTGTCTTTCATGTTAAATTTGGGCTTCTTTCTTTTGAGGTGAAAAAAACTAAAACTCATCATACTAATCTGAGTTAAAATTTTCTTTTTCTCCTGAGAACAAGATGATGTGGTTTCATCTCAGATGGAAACAGAGTTCTTGTAAAATGATCTATTTTTATCTTAAATCAGTAGCAAGGATTAATGGAACAACCAACTGACCAAAATTATTTTGTGAACTTAAGATGCAACTGCGAGTCTGTGTAAAAACCAAAATGCTTTGTCTGGGAATTAACATATTCTAGAATACTCTTTATTAGCTCCTCAGCAGGACTCCGGGATCTTTTGCTTAGGGGGATCTTGAAACTGACTTCACTTCTCTCTTACTCTGCTGGAGGGAGTGCAATGCTTTTTTTTTTTAAGTTCTGGGTTGTGGGGTGGTGGGGGGGGTGAGGACATACTCCTGGGTTTTGCATTGGTGCTGAGATCCACAGAGGTGGCCTCCAGTAAGCAAGCTCCTACAGGATCTCTCCAACCTTGGGGGTAAACATTGGTATAAGTCTTGTAGACAACAGTTTCATAGACATCTAGCAAAGCCCTTCAAAAATGTGTTTTTGTACTGCAGCAATTTCAATGCTACAGAGTTATTTGGAAACAGTCTTCTGTAGGGGTGGCGGATAGACAACCCTTTGTACCATTCCCATTTCTAGTCTGCCAGCTCCATCGTGACTCTGAATTTCAATTCTTTTCTCAAAGGAACTGAAAGTTCTCTGACTTACTTTGTAAGTAAGTGATTTGATCCCATATGGAAATTCGTTGGTTTTTTTTTTTTGAGAGGAACAAGAGCTGTGGGTGATAGGGTTTCTCAGAATATTATCTGTGTAGACATCCCAAGTGCGAAGTGTATATGTAAGTGTAGTTTCCTGGGTCTGAACATTGTAAGGATCTGTGAAGGAGAGCTATCTATTTTCTCAGAGTAGGAAAATGAGGCTAGAGGCTCAAAGATTTTCATTATACACGTGATGAAGTTTAAATCCAGATCTTCTGAGTTCATTCCAATGCCATTTTATTGTTATGGGTCCTTAGGGAACCGATCGGCACAGACTCTTGTTTTGACGAATTCACTCCACTAACAGGAAGATTTATTTTCTTCTTGGGGGCATGGTACATATCCAGCATGCTCAGGAATTACTCATGGCTCTGCATTTAGGGAACACTCCAGGTGGAACTCAGGGGACTATATGTGGTGCCAGGTTTGAATTTGGGTCAGCTACATGCAAGGCTAACACCCTACCTGCTACACCATCACTCTGCCCCGGCAGGAAGGATTTAAAAAACTGTTGTACATAGTGTTTTTACATGGTTGGTTTTCTTCTTTCTTTCTTTCTTTCTTTCTTTCTTTCTTTCTTTCTTTCTTTCTTTCTTTCTTTCTTTCTTTCTTTCTTTCTTTCTTTCTTTCTTTCTTTCTTTCTTTCTTTCTTTCTTTCTTTCTTTTCTTTCGTTCTTTCTTTCTTTCTTCCTTCCTTCCTTCCTTCCTTCCTTCCTTCCTTCCTTCCTTTCTTTCTTTCTTTCTTTCTTTCTTTCTTTCTTTCTTTCTTTCTTTCTTTCTTTCTTTCTTCTTCTTTCTTTCTTTCTTTCTTTCTCTCTTTCTCTCTCTCTCTCCCTCCCTCCCTCCCTCCCTCCCTCCCTCCCTTCCTTCCTTCCTTCCTTCCTTCCTTTCTTTCTTTCTTTCTTTTCTTTCTTTCTTTCTTTCTTTCTTTCTTTCTTTCTTTCTTTCTTTCTTTCTTTCTTTCTTTCTTTCTTTCTTTCTCTTCCTTCCTTCTTCTTCTTTCTTTCTTCTTTCTTTCTTTCTTTCTTTCTTTTCTTTCTTTCTTTCTTTCTTTCTTTCTTTCTTTCTTTCTTTCTTTCTTTCTTTCTTCTTTCTCTCTCTCTCTCTCTCTCTCTCTCTTTCTTCTTTCTTTCTTTCTTTCTTTCTTTCTTTCTTTCTTTCTTTCTTTCTTTCTTCTTCTTTCCTTCTTTCTTTTTCTTTCTTCTTCCTTTTTTTTTGAGTGTGGAATATCTAGCAGTGCTCATTTCAGGAGCTTCTCTGAAGATTCTCATCCAACCATTCCTATTGTTCAATGTAAGGGGCAAATGATGTGATGCTGCCCAGGACCTGTAATGCCAGGGATAACCCCGGCAATCCTAGCAGTGTTTGGTTGACTATGTGGTGCCAGGGTTCTAATTGGGCTGGCTGCATGCACGTCATGTGTCTTAAATTCTGTACTAACTCTCTGCACCCTCCACTTGGTTTCCTAAAGTGTTTTCATCTTACGATGAAGATGAAGCAATTTTTGTAAATTATTTGTTTACTCCATTGAATGAGTAGTTTTGGTTTGAATACTTTCCCCTTATGAAAGATTTTGCTCTCCAATAGATAATGAAAATGCTCCATCTCCTTTAGGTTACAAGTCTTTCTAGGAGGACTGTGGACCTTGAGGCTTGGAACCTTTGGTGCCGGTCTGTCAGGTATAGGATTGACTCTCACTCTCGGTCAATTTCGATTGTCTACACAATAGGCCTTCTTTTCAAGGGAAGGCTGATTTCATTTCTAGTAGTTGTAGACTAGATACTTTATTCTGTTTTATACCTGGGATGTTTTCTATCTCTATTTTACTTTCTAACTAATACAAATCTTGGGGAAAATATCAATGCATTCCAAGCATTAAAGAAATATATTTATTGTAGAACTCACATCTTGGCATTATAATGTCATGAGGCTAGTCAGGAAACATGATTATTTAGAATTCCATGTCCATAAGGAGGCACAGAGAAAATTTTCAAGAGACCACTTAATTTTTTTCCTGTAATATTGTTAAATTTCTCACTCTTAATTTTTTTATTTAGAAAGTGATCACTTAAAGCAAAACCTTATGTATAAGATCTAACTTAGAAATAGGATTATGTGCAACTTTCTGCACTGTTTTAAAGCATTATTTCCAAAGGGGAAGAGCAAGTATACTTCCTAGGTTAGGAATGTGTTGTTATTATTATTTTTGTGTTAATAGATTCAAGTAATCAGGTTGCTTTGGAAACCTTGCCATGAGACTTAATGCCCATTCATTGTATTTGGTTTTCAGTTTTCTGGGCTACTTTATTTAGTGATAGCAACAGCAAAGAATTGTTGTAACTTCTAGGGGATGAAAGAGAAATGGGAATGATCAAGTAAGTTATCATTTAATGTGCAGGAAGGAAGAATAGTGGAGAAGCAGCAGTGCATGCTTAAAATGATTGATTTATCAGCATATTTTGGAGCTTATTAAAAATTAGCAAATTGACCTTAGTGTCTCCCACTTAATTTTGTTGGCAGAATGCCCAGTGTCCTGAGACTCTGATTAATGAGCTCAGATAATAATTTCTACAAATAGCATCAATGTAACATTCGCAGAACTATTTCTTTAATTGATTAGGATGAGGAAAATATAGGAAAAGATATGCCTATCCTTGGAGGGATGTTTAAAAGTTCTGTGTGTGTGTGTGTGTGTGTGTGTGTGTGTGTGTGTTGTGTACGGGGGAACATACCTACAGGTACTCTGGCTTTATGCTCAAGAGTCACTCTTATCTGTGTTCAGGTGACCCAGTTCTCATTTTAATTTATTAACAACAAAAATCTAACAAGTGGTGCCACTACATCTAAATATCTTGATTAATCACATATCATCTCTATAGACATTTAAGTAAATTGGATCAGAATTAAAATTCCACGTTTCTATGAATTGCTTAAATAATTCATAATCTAATGAAAGTACTAAGTCAGGTAACGAGTATTGACTTGTGACCCAATAGCACACTAAGGTCAGTGTTCTGGCTTCTGATATATTCAGGGTCCAACATCCATTGGGTGTTTATCATATTCACATTCGCAGACTAGCCAGCCTCTTATGGCCATGCACTGAGCAGTGATTCAACTGCAAAGGATCCCAGACTCCTTCCTAATACCATGCATCTTTACTTCATGTGAAATTGATGGTCTCAGTGATCATTTAGTTAGAAAGATTTAGAACCCTATTGAATTTGGATTTAAGTCCATGACTTTTGCTGTTTTTCCTCCATCCATTTTAGAACTGAGTCTATGTGGCTTGCCAAAAGATGAAGAGCTGGAACGTGGACATAAACTATAACAGAATATGCCAAGTCTCCTCCTTTGCTTGTCACTACCCATTCTCTAACATTGATCACACCTATTAGACACATTCACTTATTCCACACACACTATCATGTGCACTCACATGCATTCACATACATAATGCATTCTCTAAGATATCTACTTACTCATCATCGAGCAAAAGCATAATTTGGTGGTGCTTTTGAAGCTGCCTCCTATGTATATTCGATTATTTTCAGTCAACTCATCCATACTTCAATATTGGCAATAACTTTTCTTGGGACCATCATCTATGTATCTTTTCAAAATAGGCATATTCGTTTCATAGAAATGATATTCAATTGTTTCTGTTCACTGATATTTTGTGAACTTGCATAAAATTCAATTGTTTGTGAATTATTAATAACAAGTGTCATCAGAATTTACAGTTTGAGCCCACAAAAACAAGTCACAGCAATGAGAAATAGAAGTGTTCGTGGGTACCAGCAGCAAATCTTGTCACATTAAGTGCTCTGTACTTTTGGGCGTCAACATGTATCAGTTCATCTACTGCATCAGAGAGCAGAAATAATTGACATTTATAGAGGATTTATTATGTGATACACCTACCTAGTGTTAATCACTTCATAGGTATAGTCTAATTTTACTATAACTGGAGTTACAGTGAAGTTAGGAATTATTATCCGCAATTTATGCCCCTCCCCGCCAAAAAAGCAGCTTGTCTAAAGTTACAATGCTAGGGACTGGAGCAATAGCACACTGGAGCAATAGCACACTGGAGCAATAGCACACTGGAGCAATAGCACACTGGAGCAATAGCAATAGCCTTGCATGCGCCTGACCTGGGTTCGATTCCCAGCATCCTATCAATTCTCAGCACCCTGAGCACTGCCAGAGATAATTTCTGAGTGCAGAACCAGGAGTAACCTCTGTGCATCAGCAGGTGTGACCCAAAAAGCAAAAAACAAAACAAAACAAAGTTACAGTGCTAGCAAATCAAGCAGCAGAATAGGAAAGCACAAGCAAATAAACAAAAACAGACCGAGTGGTCTCTGAAGACTATTTTTTCTTTGGGGCTACACTTGTCACTGCTCAGAAGCTATTCCTTACGCATTGCTCAGGAATCTCTCCTGGTGGTATGCAGGGGACTATGGGGTACTGAGGACTGAAACCAGGCTCTTCTGTGCAGGTCATGTACCCCAGCCCTTTGAGCATCTTCTGGCCTGAGGGCTTAATTTTTAATTCTCACGCTACATCATAATAATGGATTTTGGCTACTCCCAAATGCAAAGAAATCATACTGACAGAAAGAAATTAGACATACCAAAGTATTCTAGCAAATAATAGTTGCTTCCTTGATTGTTACCTGTGTTTTGATATTCCTGCTTCAGGAGTTCACAAGAAATAATTTTGTTGAATATTCTGGAAAAGCAGGACTGGAGTTTTGCATTGCAGGTAGGACGTTTGTCTTGCACACTGCTGACCCGGGTTCGATTCCTCCGTCCCTCTTGTAGAGCCCAGCAAACTACCGAGAGTATCCTGCCTGCACGGCAGAGCCTTGCAGGCTGCCCATGCTGTATTCAATATGGCAAAAACAGTAACAACAAGTCTCACAATGGAGATGTTACTGGTGCCCTCTCAAGCAAATTGATGAACTACGGGACGTCAGTGCTACAGTGCTACTCTGGAAAAGCACAGACAATGACTTTTGGGCTCTTCAGAAACAAGGACAACTAAACACAATGTCTATTTCTACCCTAAGTTATTTTTCAGAATTTTACAGTTTCAGTAGTGAGTGATGTAAAATTTCATACATCCTTTGGGCATGCATGAATTCTGTCAGCTTGCAGTTTTCTAAGCTTGGGAATATAGAGACTTTTAATAGATATTTGTTTTCTTGTGATTCTTTGTATATTGCTCCACCCTGTTCTCCCCTTTTGGTGAATGCTTTTATCTTTGATTACAGAAAATAATCCAGGACATTATGGAATGCTTGTGGTTTTAATTGGTGAGTTAGACAGTAATGCACATGCGTGTGTGTGTGTGTGTGTGTGTGTCTGCGCACCCCCCCACACACACTCATGTACTTGCGTGTGCATGTGGTTAAACTGTGGGATGAAACTGATTTCATATATTCATTTTTTGATTGAATCACCATGAGATACAATTACAAAGCTTTCATGTTTGAGTTTCAGTCTTACAATGATCAAACACCCATCCCTCCACCAGCGCACATTTTTCCACCACTAATGTCCCCAGTATCCCCCCATCCTAACCCTTCCCCTGCTTCTGTGGCAGACAATTTCCCACATACTCTCTCTCTACTCTAGGCCATTATGGTTTGCAAGACAGACACTGAACAGCCATCACGTTCAGTCCTTTATCTACTTTAGGCACACATTTCCCACCCTGAACGATTCCTCCAACCATCATTGACTTAGTGATTCCTTCTCTATTCCAGCTGCCTTCTCTCCCAGCTCATAAGTCAGGCTTCCAACTATGGAGTAATATTTCTGATCCTGTGTCTATTGTCCTTGCGTGTCGGTCTCATATTATGTTATTTTATCATATATCCATTAGGACCTCATATTTAATATTTAAAAAGTGAATAGAAAAGTTTATATAGAAAATGAACTTATATTTTATGACATTGTCATGAAATAACCCAACCTTTTGTGTGGAGGACACTTACTACTCTTGGAAGTGCTCGGAAGGGCTTGAAAGTGCTCATCTTAGGTACATTGGTCAGCATCATTATTTTTTTTTCCTGTTTGTTTGTTTTGTTTTGAGGTCACATCCTCATGGAATGCTCATATACTAAGTTGGTATTCAGTTTCCCTAGAATATCTTACTGTCAGCATTTTCATTTAATACAGCTTGCATATTCTGTCTCTCTTTCTTGCCTTTGAGAGGCAAAGTCTTGTTATTTAGTTTATCTGAAACAGCCTTTCTCTTGAAACTTCTTTACTGATAACCCAGCCTCGTTGGTAACATTTTGTGATTTTCATTGTACTTTGGTGATGGGTATGGCATGGTAATATATATTTTGAAGAGGTGAGAAATTATACCCCTAAGACATATACAGTTATGTAAACCACCATTATCTCAGTAAAGATCAAAATTAAAGGGTTGGAAAGAGTGTAATTGGTACAGCGTTGCCTTGTACATAATGACCCATGTTTGATCCCAGACACCCCATATGGTACCCTGAGCATAGCCAGGAGTGATCTTTGAATTCAGAGCCAGGAGTAATCCCTGAGCACTGCCACGTGTGGCTTAAACACCAAAATAAATAAATAAAAATATAGCACGCAACAGGAACAAATGGAGACATTACTGGCAACCACTTGAGCAAATCGATGCGCAATGGGATGACAAGTGACACAAGTGATATTGTAGTTCTGTATTGACTTATTCTGAGGTCTTTCTTTCCATATCCCTGTCCAAAGGGAGGGAATAAGCAGTTTTTTTTAAAATTTATTTTATTGAATCACCAAGTGGAAAGTTACAAAGTTCTCAGGCTTATATCTCAGTTACACAATGCTCAAACACCCATCCTTTCACCAGTGCCCATATTCCACCACCAATAAAAACAAAAACAAAAGCAAAAACAAAACAAACAAACAAACAAAAAGTATACATCCCACCCCTCACCCCCCAACCCACCCTATACGTGAGTGATAATTTCACTTCCTTTTCTCTTTGCCTTGATTACATTCCAGATTTCAACACATAATTCACTATTGTTGTTAGAGTTTCAAAACAGACTCACTATTTTTGTTGGAATTTATCCCCTAAGAATACAGTTCTATTAACAGGGAAATATTTGATAATAAGTTTTCCACTGATAAGAATGAAGAGATAAAATGTCGCGAGGCTACCATAGCGGCTGCGTGGTTTACAATTTCTATATTATAGTAATTAAGTCCACGAAGATTTAAGTTTGAAAATGAATCATTTCCCTTCCTGGAACAGCATGTAGCCAAAGTTAGTTCACAGTCTCCATACATGGGTGAAAGCACTTGCTGGAACCCCAATTCCTAAAGCTGTCTCTGGTTCCCGCTCGTTCCACATCCACCGGCTCTGCAGAGACATGGGCACCCGGGCCGAAAACCCGGCCGGCCGGAGCCGAGCCGCCGGCCCTGGCTGGGGCTGGCCCTGTATCCCCGGGAATAAGCAGTTTTTAAGGGAAGGTGTGATCATGAATCATCTTGATCTGGTGATAGGGAAGTTAGCAACTTTTGCTTACTAAGTCTGTGATTGCAAGTTTTGTTTGATAAGAATAAAGTGGAATATCAGACTTGTTACCCTTAGTAAATTTCTGAGTTTTGCTACTCCTTTTACACTAGTCCTCCTCCAGGAGGAGATACATTTTTCAAGAAAGTGAGTGGGAATTTTTTGCCCTATAACTAATGTGGCTGAATGCATTATTAACTTGAGAACAACAGCAAAGCAAGATGTTAAGCTGATTTGCTTCCTTTCAGTTTGAATTTTAAAATAAAATGCCCACCAGCCAGTTCACAGCATCACACTATGCACTGAAGTGCACTAAGTCCTCAACTTTGCAGACAGGATCAAGGAGGGGCACCTGTTAGTGAAATGATGTGTAAGGAAAACAGATCCTTGTATAAGGTTGTATTTTGTTCAAAATTGACCAGGATTTTATTTTTCCTCACCAATATTATAGTGACATGATTTTGAATGAAAAGATGTTGTAAAGAACTGTAAAACTGTTTTGTTTGTTTGTTTTTTAGATGCTATTTGTATTGGGACTACACCTGGCTGTGATCAGGACTTATTCCAACTATGTGTTCAGGGGTCACCATTGATGGGGTCTTGGAGATAACATATGGTGTTGAGAATTGACTTTGTCATCCTCATTTAAGGCAAATGCCTTACACACTGTACTATCGCTCCTGCCCCTGAAGAACTGTTTTAGCAGTAGATATTGACTATACAGTTCTCTAAAGTTGAAGGTGTTTTATTTGCCTCAAGTTGTTGCTCATCTCTGCTGGGTCAGTCTTTGAAGGTAAAAAGAGGATGTGGTACTTAAATCCCTTGATGGAATAGTAGGAAGTGGGAGGCATTTGTCAGAGACCTCCTGACAAATGAAGATGTCTCTGTATGGATACCTCAGATCCAAGTTATGGCTGATGCCCAATGTGGCTGGTGCCATAGCTTTAGAGGCTTGAGGTGATACAAATTGTTGAAGAATTTCATGAAGCAGGAACTTGTCTAACAGCACACACTCCTGTGCTATAAGGTATTGGCTGCCCATTAGTATTAGGTATCATTGTGTTCCAGTTGGGATGAGATTTCCGTACATATACTTTTCTTATTTGATGCAGATTTGTGAAAATACTCCAGGCCCTGAAATTACACAGGTTATGCCCCAATGAAGGCTACTGAATTATTGAACTAGAAATATCACTTTATGAAAGATATCTAAAGTTTCTGAGCCTCAGTCTCTTCAGCTGTAAAATAGAAATACCTCTGGCTTGAAGTGCTGTCCATTGTGATGAAAACGACATTTAGTTATTAAGCGTGTATTTTGCATTAGACAGACATTGCATGATGATAACAGTAAGGAAAAGAAATCCTGCTGTCAAAGTAGATTTTCATCTGCTGAGGAAAAGCTACTAAATGGTAGCTCATATGGTAGCTCATATTGAATTAGGTCTCAAATAATAGCAGCTATCTTAATATTCATTTAAAAGTGAGGGTATTTGTAGTGCCAACAGGTTAAGTGATATGCTCAGAATTTCACAATTAATGGGAGCAAGCTCAAAAGTTTATGTCCAGGTCTATAATATAAAATTAAGTACTTTACAGAGGTTAGTAGTGGTATTAAGAAATTGGTGTCCAGATTGGACTTTGGAATTTAATTAGAGTCAGTATTTTTGACCAGATGCTGTCTTACAAGGTATTGCTAAGTCAGATTTATTTGTTCACTTGGGGTCATTGTAAAGGCAAAATTAGTTAATTCTATATGGAAATGAATGTACACTTAGATTTTCAGAAAATCTGCACAAAGAGCAGAAAAAGAGCATAGACTTATATTAAGTAAGCATTGACTGCATTTATAGCAGACTGTTAATTTTGTTATTCAATGATTCATCAGAACTGGAGAGTTGGTCTCTGAGCCAGGATATCCTAGAAAGAGGGTTGATGGGAGGGATCCTTGAGACATTGGTGGAGGGAAGAAGACACTCTAGTGATAGGTATGGTGATGAAATGATGTAGGTAGAAACTATCATGTAAATCATGGCACCATGATTGATAAAGAGCAGGGAGGCATGGGGAGAGACTCACCTGTGAAATCTGAGAAATTTAAGCCAACAAAATATTTGCTTCCTCCTTTCTTACAGAGAACCATGAAAACAATTATATATTCCCTTTTGTTCAACCTGACAAAAGAACTGACTCATGTTTAATGGCTATTCACAAGGAGAGCAGAAACCTTTAAGGTGAGTATATAAGTTTTCCTTACATTTCCTTGGTTCTGATTTTTTTTATTTCTGGTATCTTATTTTCATAGTTTCCTAAGTTAATATGACAAAATAGTTTGGAAAAGTTGCTTTCTCTTGTAAGGCAGAGAGTTCTGATAGGGAGAAAAATAGAAGTACTGAGGGAAGTAAGGAAAGTTTAAAAGATGATGATCTCTGAGCATTTGTTTTGTCATAAACTTGTTTTTACCTGGTAACCATAAACTTTTCATTTGCTACTGATGGAATCAGCCCAGAAACCTATGACCTCTTGGTTGACCTGGATCTGATCTCAGAATAAATGCCTTCTAGCTTTTTTCCATTTGTGTCTGTGTATTTTGTCTACATATCAGATAAAGCACAACAGCTAAAAGCTTTTTGGTCCCATATTTCCTGTTTATCTAGATTTGCAAGGTTAACTTATTTTTGGCTGCCAGTATGCTTGCTATGATTAGGATTTGTTCTTCATGACCAGAACTACCTTTACCTCTATTTTCTTTACCTTTATGAGTTCATATCAATTCTCTGACGAAGTGGCTTTTCCAATCTGTTCTTGCTCTCTTATGAAAAGAATACAAATAAAATACTTGGATTCAGTTCTCAGGAGGAGTATGTTTCAATGAGCATTATAAAAACATTATAAAGCTACACAGATTTTACTTTAGCTCCCCAGCTTGAGGACAAAGTTAGGTCACATTAAAAGTTACAAAGCAGACCACTTCTGACATTAGAGCTACTACCACAATCTAAGGTTCTTTCTAGTTGGACGAGTTCCTGAGTTCTCCATGATATGCTCACTAAAGCCCATGGCTGATGTGACCTCCTTTTCTGTGTAGGAGGGAAACGCTACTATTCTTTTTTCCATTTTTAACTTTTTTATTGAATCACTGTGAGATAAACCCTTATAAAGCTGATCATGATTGGATTTCTGCGAGACAGTATTCCAATACCCATCCCTCCATCAGTGTACATTTCCTAGCACCAGTGTCCCCAGGTTTCCTCCCATGACCATCCACCTCCACCCCATGCCTATCTCTATGGCAGGTGCTTTTCTTCTTCGTCTTCTCTCTCACACACACACTCTCTCTCTCTCTCTCTATTTCTCTCTCTCCTTTTGGGCATTGTGGTTTGCAATATTGATACTTAAAGGTTATCGAGAATATCCCTTACCTACTTTTAACCCTCAGATCTTAGCCAGTGTGATTATTCCCAGCTATTATTGTCATAGTGGTGTCTTCTCTATCTTACCTACCTTCAGCCCCACACACTTGTGGTTAGTTTCAACTATTGACCAGTCCTTCTAACCCCTGCTTTCCCTGGCCATGGATATTATTTTTTTTATATCCCACAAGTGAATGCAGTCATTCTCTATCTGTCCCTCTCCTTCTGACTCATTTCACTCAGCATGAAACTCTCCATGTCCATCCATTTATAGGCAAATATCATGACTTCATCTTTCCTGACAGCTGCATATTCAATTAGCCAAAAGGTACATGAAAAAATGCTCTTCATGACTAATCATCATGGAAATGCAGATCAAAACAACAATGAGATATCATCTCACACCACAGAGACTGGCACTCATCCTAAAGATCAAAAGCAACCAGTATTGGCATGGATGTGTGGAGAAAGGGACTCTCTTTCACTGTTCATGGGAATGTTGACTGGTCCAGCCTTTTGGGAAAAGAATATGGATGTTTCTCAATAAACTAGAAATTGAGCTCCCATTTGACCGAGCAATACCACTTTTGGGAATACCCTGGGGGCCCCAAAACACAGCAGAAACACCATCTGCACTCCTAGGTTCACTGCAGCGCTATTCACCATAGCTAGAGTCTGGAAACCACCTGAGTGCCCAAGAAAAGACAAATGGATAAAGAAACTGTGGCACTGATATTAACACTACTACTATTTTCTGATGTTTCCTTTCGTGATTCTGTATAATACTTATGCCTTTTGAAGGCTTTTTCCTGGGGCTCCATTTTTCCTAACCGCAGATCTGAAACTGTGGTTGTAGCTACTGTTCTGCTCTGCCCTCCGGTCTTGCATTTTCCTCTAACCAGTTTTGCACCTTCGGACCCTCAGCCTCAGCTATCTGCAGGCCCTACAGCAAGACGTTCTTTCTCTTAGCCTAATCATCAATGAATTTACTAGCATATAAAAAAACAAAATTTATCTACATAATTTGGACCCTGGATGAACTTCGTTAAGTGATTTTATTAATTGGATAGCATTCCATCTAGCAAGGAGAGAGATTCTACAAGGTACTGCATAAAATGGAAGGTTTTTATGGTGAGAGGAAAAGTGGAACAAGGATATTAGCAAAACATCGATTATTTCAATAGAGGGTAGGGGCAGGGATTATAAAGAAATGAACTTCTGTTTGCCATCTAGGAAACGCCAAACTAATTGGTTTGGAAATTAGACGCTCCAGACCATTAAGTGTCCATTAAGAGTCTGAAATGGAATTTAACTTAGGCAGAAAGTCTTGGTAAAGTTCTCACAGTGGAATTGGATAGGGAAGAGGAATGGCTTCAGGGAATTTAGTTAATTTAATATTGAAAATTTTTTCAGGTTTGGCTTTTAAGCTACACTAAGTAGTACTCATGGTTTATCCCTGTCTCTGCATTCAGGGATTACTTCTGGCAGGACTCACAAGACAGTATGTGGTCCCTGGATCAAGTCTGGGCCGACCAGTGACTTGCAAGGCAAGCACCCTACCTACCGTACTATCGCTCCACCTGCAAACTGCTATTTTAAATCTCACTTGCATTAGGGAAACCAGTCCTGCAGTGGGAATAGCTAAGGGTGGGGATAAGCAAGACATAAAGGTGGGCACCAGACCGGTATGTGGCTTTTTGGGCTCCACACTTGCAAACAGTTGGTTGGTAGACAGGAGCGGCATTCTTCAACATTCTTCAAGCTGCAGGAGTAGAAAACGAAGAAGAAGCCAGTGGGATAAAGAGCAGCAGGAACCATCGAGGAGAGACACACAACAGAGCATCACCACCCAATCAGTAGACAGCTGCGAGCACTGGACATTGTAAATGGCCTTCGTGGGACGTGGATATAGTGGGACAATGGGCACATAAATATTGTGGGACCTAGACCCCTAAGGCTTCATGAGGCACCTGGATCTGACTACAATGACTATAACCAGTGGCAAAAGCGACCTACATAGGCTGTTAAATAAGATAATAATAACAGCGGAGAAATATAATAGTCTGTGTAATCATCTTACACACAGTCTGCACAGGACTGGGCAAAAGAAATTAGTGCCTGTGGGCTGCCACTAAGTCAGCAGAAAGACTCCATTTGGAGCTTGTTGTTTTATTTTATTTTAAACAAGCAAGTATGGCTGATCACTATTTATAACGTTGCAAACCATTCTTCCTCTCTTCCATATCAAACAGCTGTCTACTTAAAGCCATCTTTCTCAGTCTGTTTCACAATGAGTCTAGGTCATGGAATTCAAGTCTACTGATGTATATGTAATATTCTTGTGCAGTATTTCCTTAAGTCCTTTCTTTTGGGAAGTGTCAACGGTATGAGTGAGGGTAACTTGTAATTGCAGTGGTTCTCAAAGCTGATCAGAGATCATTGGAATTGCTTAGAAGCCCTTTCAAGGGCGTCCTAGAATAAGAAACTACTATCATAGTCTTATGAAGATATTACTTTTTATTATTTTGCACTTGCACCTATGTGATTGCAATGAATGGTGTGTAAAATTGCTTCTACCTTAGCATTAACCAAGACAGTACTTTAATGTGTATAAAAATTTTCTTATTTACGGCCTTAATGTACAACAAAACAAAACAGAAAGTCAGCTTCAGCTAAGGCTGTCTTTGAAGTATTACAAATAATTCAATTAAATTATAGCAGTTGAGAACATGTCTTTTGAACACTATGAATAATGAAATAGGAAGCATGCGTAAATAGCTGTGCTGTGATGCACAGGAAACATGTTGTCTCACAGAAAACTCTGGTCCGTTGTGAACTGAACAATTCATGTTTCTCAAAGAATTCCCCAATTTATGTGAAATAATGGTTTATGAATTATGTTTATTCAAATATTTGGCATTGATCTTCTTGAAAATTAGCCAGTCACTTCAAAGGGGGAAATGGACAATATTTATTGCCAGCAATAAAATGTGAGTTTCAAATAAAACTATTCATTTTATAAAGTAGCCACCATGAATTTGGCAGCACCTGAATAGTTACAAACTTTTCTGATGACATCAGTGGGATATCAAAGAATATGATTTTATGAGATATATGTACATATATCAGATGCACACACATCTATCTATATTACATTTTGGTTTGGTTTTTGAGCCAGGCCTGTCAGTGCTCAGGGTCCTTGAGGGACTATGTGGTGCTGAGGTTGGAACCCAGACGTCTCCATGCAAAGCATGTGGTCAGCTACTTGAGCCGTCTCTCCCACTTGCTTCTCTGACATTATGTAATAGAATGTGTCAACACTTGAAAGTTCTGCATTAGCTAAGTGAACTAATAATTTATGAAGGAGTGACAGGTAATGTTGTGAAATCATGCCTACATAAAAGATCCCTTGGAAGCATAAAATAATGACAATTGCTTGCTCGTTTAGTACACTTTGATAAATATTTTCAATTTTCCACTTACTACTGTGTCAATAGATTTTAATGTTTTAAAATGTTAATAGTGAATCTACAGTAATATTGAGATTTAAAAAATTGAACGTTCTAAATAATTATAAGAATAATTTATTGATACGATTTCAGATTACAAATTGTAAATAAGTTACTGTAAAATATGTGTGACTTTTCACTTTAATTTTGACTTAGCATCAAAAGACACTGATCTGAAAAGATTATTAATGCTTTCCTTCTTTTCTCAGATAGCAAGTTGTGTTAAATGTGATTTTCTTCACATCCTTTTGAGCAATAGAGTGATTCAGATTGATTGCAGAACCATAATGATATTAATAATTAATAATATTATGTTTTACATTAAGCAAGATAAGATTTTTGAAAATTCAAATTTTTCCATTTTTTCAAGTTACAATTATAAATATAATAATCTAGCTATGTTAGCACAGAATAGATATATAATGGTTTTAAAAATGAATCAATAGAGAAGTACTTAATAATTTTTAGTTCTTATTTCAATATATACCTATATGTTAGTCACATAAATCCATGTTTTACAGTTCTTGGTAAATTTTGACTGAAGAGGTACTGAGACCAAAACATTTGAAATTATGCCATTAGGATAAATCAAACGATATGATGGAATTGCCACTGAGTGAAATCTTAGAACATGGCTATCTCCTTCCAGAGTGGTATATATGAGGGAGAGATACACCTCTCTTTAGTTTGATACACTGGTGTGCTAAAATTCTGCTATAGCATCATGGGCCATAACTTAAGTGTGTTGGTTTAGAAAGTGATTTTGAGGACTCAGTGATCAATGACATTTTTTTCTTCAATTTTTTAGATAAAAATCAGTCTTGGGGCAGTTGTTAATCTGAACATATTAAGTAAATTTTTCTCTAGTGAGGATCTCAGGATTCTGAATTGGTGGAATTTTTACAAATAAAAGGCCTTTCCATGTATTCTGGAATTTTTTCTACATAAGGTTTTCATTTACATTCTGTCTTTGTTCTTTTAGTGTTAGTGTGTTTGGTTTAGTTGTTATGGCAATAATATTTTTCTGAAGCAACAGTGAAGGCATGTGGTTTAACAAGTACAAGGATATCATTCAAAACAATGGAAGAGTACTTGAATTTGAAACTCTGAGAAAATTCACCATCTTTGGTCATTATGTTTATCAAAAGAGTTCCTAGAAAATCAGAATCTCATTTTACTCAATTTTCTATTCACTTGATCTTACTGAAATAATCAAAAAGAACTTACTAATTTACCTTATCAGACTTTGCATATAGGATTTTCTTAACTGCTTTAAAAAAGATGCCATTGGTATTCAATTGTGAAACATAGGGGTATAAAAACCCTTACAAGCATGAATTAGGAAGGAAGAGAAAACATTATCCTCTCATTTCACTTTTTTTAATAAACAAAATTAGATTTACAGTAACTTTTTTCTTTTTCAAAATATGGGGAATACCCATTATTTTTTTACCCCTAGATTAAGCTTATGTTTCACTATGGGTATTTAGGATTTTGTAATTGGACCTTAAACTGCCTACCCATGGGACCTCTGCACAGTCAGTCTAAAGTCCTATATCTGGCTAATCTGCAAAGGAGAATAGAAGGAAAAATTAGAAATTGTGTTGAGGGTGACTAAAATGAACTGGGAAGAAGTGAGTTAGTAACCTTGAGAGGGGAATCAACTGCCTTCCTCGTACCCACCTTTATCAACCAAGAAGTGCTTGGGGATGGGTTTAGGACTGATAAAATCTGCTATGAGCACCCTTCACTTCACAGCCCTGACATTTTATATCCTAACATCTTCATCAAATCCTTTAACAATAGCTGAGTCCCACTTGATCTTCACTGTCCAGAAATTAATCCCACCATTCAATTTCTTTGCAAAAGGATGGAGATGGAATTTGCTCTTTGCAAAAAAAAAAAGTCTGATCTCTGCCCAGGTTTTCATTTTTTCTCTCTGTCACCTACCTTTATTGGTCATCTACTCTTGCAGAAAATAATTTCAGGAAGGATGCAAATAATGAAGTAAGCTAAGTGTATTTGAGAAATAAAGGGACAGAAAGAGAATTGTATGCTCAAGAGAGAGCATGGATTTCTTCAGAAAGCAAAATGGCCAACCAAATGCATGTCCTGGGTAGAGCTGCAGGTAAATCTCCAAGATAGAGAACAGTGCTGGCGTGGATGTGGGGAAAAAAGGGTGCTCTTTCACTGTTGGTGGGAATGCCAACTGGTCCAGCCTTTCTGGAAAACAATATGGACAGTCCTTCAAAAACTAGAAATTGGCTTCCATATGACCCTGCAATACCACTTCTTGGAATATATTCCGAGGATGCAAAAAGCACAGTAGAGATGACATCTATACCTACATATTCATTGCAACACTGTTTACAATAGCCAAAATATGGAAACAACCCAAGTGCTCTAGAACAGATGACTGGTTAAAGAAACTTTGGTACATCTACACAATGGAATACTATGCAGCTGTTAGAAGAGATGAAGTCATGAAATTTGCATATAAATGGATAGACATGGAGAGTATCAAGCTAAGTGAAATGAGTAAGAAAGAGAGGGACAGATATAGAGGGACTGCACTCATTTGTGGAGTGTAGGGTAGCATCACATGAGGCTGACACCCAAGGACCATAGATACAAGGGCCAGGGAAACTGCCCTATAGCTGGAAGACTGCTTCATGAGTGGAGGGGAGAAGGCAGATGGAATAGAGAAGGGATCACTGAGAAAATTATGGCTAGAGAAACCAGTTGGGATGGGAGATGTGTGCCAAAAGTAGATAATGGATCAAACATGATGACCTCTTAGTGTGTTGCAAGCTATAATGCCCAAAAGTAGAGAGAGAACATAGGGAATATTGTATTACATAGGGGAAGGGGAAGAGTGGGGAAGGGGGAGTATACTGGGGATATTGGTTGTGGGGAATGTGTACTGGTGGAGAGATGGGTGTTTGATCATTGTATGACTGTAACCCAAACATGAAAGCTTGTAACTATCTCACAGTGATTCAATAGAAAAAAATATAGAGAATGTGTTTCATAAAAGGAAGGAAAGGAATTAGAGATATGGGTTACACCCCAACATGAGAGAATGCCTACTTTTGCTTATGCAAAGTTAATTTTTATGAGGTTTCTAAAACTGCCCTCCAAAGTCTGTTGCTAGAGTACTGCCAAGGGGGAGAGCTTGAAAATTTTTATATTATCACAGTCTCTTCCTCCCCAGAGCTGCTCTTTCTAGAGGGTCCATCTTTTGCTTGGATTCCCAATGGGTTTCTTGCATTCCAAATGACTTCCCCATGTCTGGGCTGCTTTGGATTTCAAATATAAGTGTCTTTCCCAGCCTTTGTTGTCAGGTACCCCTATCTCCTTGCCTTCCTCAGTTCCTCCATTTGAAACTCATCACACCCTTGAAGCCACTTCTATTCTCTTGTTCCTAATCAAACTCTTCTCCATCATCACAAAGTCAACTTTGTGTACACTGAACGGGTGAACATTTTTAGAGATCAAACATCCCTACATATTCTCTCCCTTTAAAAGTATTAGCATGGCAGACAATATTCCCCATAGAGGGTGGTAAAGCGGGGAGGTATACCTGGGATACTGGTGGTGGGGAATGTGCACTGGTGGAGGGATTGGTGTTTGATCATTGTGAGATTGTAACCCAAACATGAAAGCTTGCAACTATCTCATGGTGATTTTATTAAAAAAATAGTATCAGCATGGATCTCAAACAGACCCCATTATTGACTCTCAGTCATAACCTCTCACACCTTCACACTCCAACTCAATAGGATGATATCTTTTCTCTTTAACTAATTCAGTGTATCACCCTGTCTTATAATTTTAAAACAAATAGTTAAAAAGACATGTATTTGCTCATGTCTTTTTAACTATTAAAGAACAGATTTCCCCTGTTCTTCCTGTCCGAAGACAGTCTCTCCTATCATGATTCTACTATTTTACTTTTATAGCTTCGCTATGGAATAGCAGAGAACATTTTTTTTTTCTGTACAGGAGACACTTGTTAATACACACATCCCCATCACTGTCCCACAATTATATTGGTGTTCTTTTTTTCTCTTGAAATTTCTGGTTTAGGTCATTTTCTCTGCTTGTCAACGTTTACATCTCAGCTCAGATGTTCCCTCTCAGCTCTTCAGAGAAAAGTTTCTTGTTCACAGTCACTAAGGTAGGCTTTTGTGTTATATTTTTAGGACTGTCAGAACGAAATGGCACAGACTGCATAGACTCAACAGGAGAATTTTTTTCTCTTGTTACCAGTGGAAGAGGGCTGGAGCAATAGCACAGCGGGTAGGGCAATTGCCTTGCACGCAACTGACCCGGGTTTGATTCCTCCATCCCACTCAGAGAGCCCAGCAAGCTAGTGAGAATATCCCGCCCGCATGGCAGAGCCTGGCAAGCTACCCATGACATATTCAGTATGCCAAAAACAGTAACAACAGATCTCACAACGGAGACATTATTGGTGCCCGCTCGAGCAAATTGATAAACAATGGAACGACAGTGACAGTGACCAGTGGAAGGCAGTAGATTTCCCTGTGTGATTTATGTGGAGTGGAGAAGAGAAAGGCAGCAATCTTGAGAAGGGGGTCTACTGTTCCCTCTCTGCTCACCTCCACCATCTAGGGAAGTGCCTGGGGTAACCAAGGGCTAATGAAAATCTACTATGACACTTGCACAGTTCTGATGTTCAGTCTCACCAGTCCCACACGTTGGTCATCAAACTGCACCTGGGTCCCACTTGTTTGGTGTGGGAAATGATTCCTGCCACCTGATTTCTTGGGAAGCCATGAAACTCAGGTTGGAGCAGGTAATTGCTTTTTTTCAGGAAAGGAAAGGGAGTCTCAGATCTTACCCAGGATTTTCAGGTCCATCTCCTTTCCCTCACATAAAAAAATTGCAGGGGGAGATCTACTGTGAAGTAAGCAAATTTATTTGGGAAATAAAAAAAGAGGCTGACAAGACTGATACTCAAGAAGGAACCCAGCTTCTCTAGAGTAGAAATCCAAGAGTGGCTTTTGGGGAAGGTTAAGTATGGATATTTTTCATAACCTCCTTTATCCCAAATTATTTTTACAAGTGGAAGTTAATGTTTTTTTTTTTTTAACTTAGGGAGGAGCACTGAACTTTTGGTGGTCCATTCTTGAGTTCCCATCACATCCTTTGTCTGTGCATTCCAGGCAACTCTGCTCCCAGGGGTCCAGTTGCTTCTCCTCTCAGTCTGGAATTCTGTTCTGTTCTCTTGGACCACCATGCTCTTAGCATGGAATTATGCAAATAAATGGTTTTCTCGGCTTCTGAGATGAGTCTTTTGCCTCAAAGCCCTTCAGAGTTTAGGTTTCAGACACTATTTACTTAACCTACATTATCAGTGCCCCCTGACCCCACATTCCTGCCTACAACCCTCTTATAGTTCCAGAGGCTGCAAGTTTAGGTGTTGGCAGGGTAGGTTCTTCTGAGACCTCTCCTGGGCCTGGAGATGACTCTCTTTCTCATGTGTTTTCACAGGGATTTCTCCATGTGTGTTTTCATACATTTTTTTATCTTAAAAAAAAACTTTAGGGAGGGTGGGTCTCTCAGTGGGACACAGGGGAGAGTGGATGCCACTCTTGAGGGTATTCAGCTAACCTGACCTTTGGGTTAATGTTCAGTCCAAGAATGCACTGTTGCCTGGCCCCTAGGGTGCCAGGTGTCACCAGGACTATATCTAGGGATTCTTAGGGGCCATGTGATGCCAGTGATAGAATCAGGGTCCAATACATGCAAGCTTGTATTCTGTCCTCTGTACTATCTCTCTGCCCCCTTTCACTTCATCATTTAAGAACACCATTCATATTGGATTAGGCCCTATTTAAAATGACCCAATTTTTATTTAATTGCCTCTTTAAATACACTTATCTTCAAACAGGGTCATATATCAGGGGACACTAAGGGTTAAGAATTCAACGTATGGGGCTGGAGCAATAGCACAGCAGGTAGGGTGTTTGCCTTACACGCGGCCGACCCAGGTTCAATTCCCAGCATCCCATATGGTCCCCTGAGCACCGCCAGGGATAATTCCTGAGTGCAGAGCCAGGAGTGACTCCTGTGCATCGCCAGGTGTGACCCAAAAAGAAAAAAAAGAAAAAAAGAATTCAACGTATGATTTCTAGTTGGTCATAACTCAGCCCATTGTGTTACTCTTTCTTATTGTTTGATTTTAAAAACATTTATCACTATCGGATGTTCAAAGTTATCAATCTTCCACCACCAAAGAGTTCAAAACCCTCCATTACTATCCCTATGTCCCTGTAGGCCACCTCTCCACTGACTGGTAATGTGAGTTTTACAATTCATGGCTAACTATCTGTCATCATTCAATACTGTCTATTCACTTGTCTCATCTCTATGCTGCCTATGAGTGTGATCATTTAATATTTGTCCTTCTTTCCCTCAGATTTATTTGGCTTACAATGATATCCTCTAGTACCAAACATATTGAAGAAAACTGCAAAATTTCATCTTTTCTTGTACCTCAGAAGTATTCTATTATGTATGTAAATCACACACAACTTCTTTATCCACTCATCTGTCAATGGATATTTAGGTTGTTTCCATATCCTGACTATGCGCTTAGCACTGCAATGAAATAGGTGTGCCTTTATCTTTTTGAATTAATGCTTTGTGTTTTGGGGGTAGCTACCAAGAAGTGGGATCAGTGAATAATATGGAAGTTCTATTCTTACTCTTTTGTAGAAATTTTGTACTACTTTTCATAAAGTCTGAACCAAAAGACATTTCCAACAATAAATAGTCCATTTTCATTGATTAAAAGTATTAAACATAAAAAAAATTATCACTATTGGAACTTATGCTATCTTTCTATTATTCTGGACATCTGTCCTCCCATTGAAATGTAATCTTTATGAATTGAGGGACTCCATCTATCAGTTCGATTATGCTTAGGAAGGTGTTTAATGTAGATATTCAAGGAATGCTCTTACAGTAATTCAAGAGGTAGAGAAGTAGGAAAAACAACTCCAACCTGCTAACCTTGTCTTCTCTCTCTCACATACACAGTTGTCTTCAGTACTTCTACTTATTTCTTCCTCAACTTATTTTTAGGAGACCTTGCAGAAAGTGTTCAGGGAGCTCTTTCCAGAAATTCCTAGCCAAAGCATCTGAGAATGCGGATCATTGAGGGCCCTGTGGTGCCTACGATTACCTGAGCCACCTGGTGGGGCTTGATGGCATCACTATGTCCTGTGAGGTTCAGAACACCATGTGGTGTTGGATATTAAAAATAATTTTTTCCGAATGCAAGACGTGTGCCTTAACCCCTGTACACTTTCTCTGTTCCAAGAGCTGCAATACCATTTAGGGAGAAAATAAGGCAGTGACTTATAATCATATTTCCTGGATATATTCATTTCTAGAGAATAGACTTAATAGGGACTGGGAAAGAGTCTGAACCTTATGAGAAAAATTTTGTTAAAAAAGGAATCTGAGTACTTGATTTATCCTTAATCTGAGTCATCCTGGGCCTACACTAGAGACTGAAGAGTAAGAGTTTATTTCCTTGAATTAGAAAGAAAACAAGGCTAGAAGGGAGCTGTGGTTAGAAAAATAATAGCACTGCTCTGTAGAACCAGATTAAACAGGAGTCACATAACCCCAAGAACATGTCTTAACTTCTCTGGGCCCAAGAACCCCATATATAAAATATAAATACTTCTAGGTTTATTGGGAAAATAAAGTTAATGTGTAATAAACATTAATGGCTATAATAGTGCCGTTTTCAGGGTTTAAACCATCCCCACTATCAGTGAGAATAAATATGTCTCTTCAAAGTGGTATAGTGATGGGGATAGAGCTATTTTATATTTAAAACACTGAATCTTTTTCCAAAATCCTTTCTTATTAAAGATAGCAGTTTTCTAACTTTTGAAATGGATGAGTAGCTTTTTATTTTCCCAAAAGTTTGAAGTTACCAGGGTATAAATGTGAGGGAAGCATAATAACAACAATAACAAAAATATTTCAGAGCAAATTACAGTGGACTGGTGATACTGCTCCTGTCTCTCAAATTGATTTTTTTCCCTCAGAAATATGCAGGTAAAGGCTGGAGCAATAGTACAACGGGTAGGGCATTTGTCTTGCACGTGGCCATCCAGGGTTCGATTCCCAGCATCCCATATGGTCCCCGAGCATTGCCAGGAGTAATTCCTGAGTGTAAAGTCAGGAGTAACCCCTGTGCATCACTGGGTATGACCCAAAAAGAAAAAAAAATGATGCAGGTGACAGGTAGTTTCTTCAACACTGAGACTTCCATCTAGTTATAAAAAAGAAACTAACTTAAAAAAATCTAGACCAAGATAATTCCTACTTTAGAACAAACTATAGCAGAATGAACTAACTTGAATCAAAGTCCTACAGATAAATTACGAAAGAATTTCTCTTGATTTTTATGCTTCCTTTCCCACACATTTCAGAGATAAACTGAATTGTATGAAAGTCCCAAACCAAGGAATATGCTATAAACTGGTGTGGAAACTCTAAGAGATAGATTTGACTTTTAATACAGGGTGGGGATGACCATGTAAATTGTTTAGAAATACAATGCTTATATTGTATTGAATTTTTCATTGACCTCCACTTCTTCTGAGGCCAATTTTATGCTCTGGAGAAATACACAACTTCCTGCCAGCTACCCAAACAGCCTTGAAGTGATGGGCAGAATGACTCATGGTCATGTAACATATTTGCTATTACATTGCTGCCCAAGCATCCACAAATCTCAAGAGGTAAAATAGATCCATGCTGAAGAATTTGGTCCCACCCATTTCTCTTTTGTTGAAATCAGACTTATGAGATGATTGCTGCTGGCAATTCATTTTTATGCCTAGAAGATGTCAATGTCCAAGATGTCCTAGACTAGTTTCCATTTTTGCAATAAAGTCAGATTCTGGCACTATTTTATTTGGAAGCTGCACCGAGATCATAGCACTGTTGCACTGTTGCACTGTCGTCCTGTTGTTCATTGGTTTGCTTGAGTGGGCATCAGTAACGTCTCCATCTTGAGACTTGTTGTCACTGTTTTTGGCATATCGAATACAGCATGGGTAGCTTGCCAGGCTTTGCCGTGTGGGCGGGATACTCTCCGTAGGTTAAAGTAATTGGGTCATTGGCCCTGCGTACAGGTGTGGAAATGAAGAGCTGACATTATATAGTATGAAATAAAATTTATAACCAGTAGGTAGCCTGTGAAATGCCCATTTGCTCCACAAGATAAAACAATGGCTTACTTATACTGAAGTGAATAACAGTGCAAAAAACAGATTCACCTATCTTGACCATAAATCTATCTTATGCTATAAATCATGGCCAATGACTAAACTTTTTTCATGATTTTCTTATCTGATATATAAATATTATAATGTACCTATTATACAGTTTGCATTGGATTAAGAAACACATATTTTAACTCACTCACCAGCCCTAAAGGCATTAGTCAACATGAGAATCCATTACACAGACAATAATAAATGTAATAGAGTCTGACAATATTGAAAGTGTTTCAGGAGCTCCCAAAAACTTTTGCTTTGCAGAGTAATAGATGTACAAATTGATTTTTAAAGTCAATGAATATTGAGTGCTTAATCCAAGCAGTTACTCTAACCCTAGTACTTGAGTGACCTTTGACAGTTACTTCACCTTTTTAATTCAGTTTCCTCAAGCATAAAATTAGGAAGACAATTGTACTTATCCCTCAGAATGGTGGAGTTGAAAAGATGTGCCTGGAGCCAGAGGTTCTTCATCCTCCTTACCACTTCTTCAATGCTCTTGAAGGCGTTCCATGCTGCTCTCTTCCTCCTGTGCGGTTCTGGCTCCAAGTCATTCCTCATGTTGAGTTCTTGACCCAGGTACGCATAGCTGCTGCATTCAGAGATGTTCGTTCCATTGAGAGCAAATGGAACATCAGGGACTAGTTTGTTTTTCATGAACATTGTTTTGCTAAGATTCAGCTGCAGTCTGACCTTTCCACACTTGCGGTCGAAGTCGGCCAGCATTTGTGCCACTTGGCTAATGTTTGGCATTATCAGAATGATATCATCAGTGAAGCAGAGGTGGTGTAATTGCCAGCCTTCTATCTTCACTCCCATTCCTTCCCATTCCAGTCGTTGCATGATGTTCTCATGGGTGGCACTGAAGAGTTTCGGTGAAATAGTATCACCCTGCCTAACCCCTCTCTTTACATCAATGATCAATTCCTTGTAGAATGGTGAGATCCTGGTGGTGAATCTGTAATACAGCTCATGAAGGATCTGGATGTACTGAGTTTGAACATCCTGTTTGGCCAGGGATTCGATGATCATTTCAGTCTCAACAGAATCAAAGACCTTCTTTAAATCAATGAACGTTAGACAGAGTGGCATCTTGAACTCTCGCGAAACCTCAGTAAGCTTGGTCACTGTGTGGATATGGTCGATCGTGATGAATCCTTTTCGGAATGCAGCTTGCTCGCATTTTTGTCCTTCATCTAGTGTTCTGCCTATTCTATTCAGGATGACGTAAGTGAACAGTTTGTAGATGATGGATAACAGGCAGATTGGGCCATAGTTGCCGATGTCATGGATGTCTCCCTTCTTGTACAACAGGATGATCCTGCTGGTTTTCCATTGGAATGGAACCTTGCATTCAGACAGGTAGCGTGTGAAGAGTCGAGCCAGTGTATTGACGAGTACTGGCAGCAGATTCTTCAGGTGTTCGGGTCTGACCTTGTCTGGACGGGAGCTATACACATCTTTACCGATGAAATGGCCTGTAGGATTTCAAAAGGGAGGATGTTGGGAACGGCATATCTATCCTACGGAATTTGGTATGTGGGCAGGTAGCTGTCGAAGAGATCCGAGTAGAAGTCATGAATAATCCTCTCCATTGCTTGTCTGAAAGATGTGATAGATCCATCAGGATGTCAGAGGGCAGTCATCTTGGTCTTATAGTTGGCAAAGGACAGGTGAGCATTTCGAATACTTTTCCCAGCTTCTGCCACATCAGCCAACACTGCTACTCTTCTCTCTTTGAGGTCTTTCTTTATTGCTTCTCTGCACAGCTTTTCGAGCTCAGACGTTAGCTTGTGGTTGCCTGAGGCCTGCAACAGACCACGTTGACGAATGAGCTCAAGAGTTTCCAAAAACAGGTGTCTGTTTGTGGCTTTCTCATTCTTGGCATTCTTCACATAGTCATGGAGGTGCTGAACCAGTCGATCTTATTCCTTGTCGATGTTGTCAATGATGGTATCTTTCCACGTTGCCACAATAGTGCCAAAGAGCTCCCAGTAGGTGGTCAATCTGGGAGTTCATTTCTTAAACTTAAACTTTGCAGATCTTTCTCCCCGCTCTGTGAAGTAGAATTTTGCATGAAGGAGATGGTGGTCTGATCCTATTTGGAATTTTGTGACAACAGTGACATCAGTCAGGCAAAACCTTCGATTAAATATGATGTGGTCAATTTCACTGTGGAACTGTCCACTGGGAGATTCCCATGTCAATGTTTAGATTCGGCGTTCTGGAACTGTGAGTTACCATGGATGATCTTGGTCAACATGATGAACTCAGTTTCTCACCCTGTTGTTCCATTCTAGACCATGGGTCCCAATGCAGAGTTCTTCGGGCGAACTTCTTGATCCTATCTTGGCATTAAAATAATCAACAATGATCTTGTAGAAGGTGTGGTCTTCTTTATAGAACTTCTCTATCTCAGCAAGACCACAAACACATTGCATCTTTGGACACTAGCATTGAACTGCCCTGCCTGGTCAGCTAAGAATTGCTTAGGGGACCGGCTCCATGGGTCCTCTTAGCACCAGGAAGCATCCCTGCCCCCCAGAGTAGCCAATATACATAAACACAGTATACTACTGCTCAACTATAAGATGAAATAGTACCTTTTGCTCCAACTTGGATAAAGGTAGTGTCATGTGAAATAAAATAAGTGACAGGGAGAAGAACAAATCATGGATGATCTTAGTTCTATGTGGTATATACAATAAAGAACAAAAGCAAGAAAAAAGACAGTACATAACAAAAGCAAACCCTTAAATTTTGACAACAGAACTGAGATTACCAAATAGTAGAGGAGTAGGGGAGCTGGGTAGGACTAGATGTGACATCAGGACAGTACTGAGGGGTTTTGTAATTTTATTAGTTTTTTTTTTCTTCAGGGATTACTCCTGGCTCTTTCCTCAAGGA
Organism: Sorex araneus; assembly: GCF_027595985.1. Taxonomy (NCBI): domain Eukaryota; kingdom Metazoa; phylum Chordata; class Mammalia; order Eulipotyphla; family Soricidae; genus Sorex; species Sorex araneus. The sequence goes on from NC_073302.1 coordinate 373,556,504, forward strand.
GGATAATTCCTGTGGGACCAAATGGGATGCAGGGAATTGTCCCTGATTGGCTGTGTGAAGGCAAGCACCCTATCCATTTTACTATCCAGCCCCATGGGTTATTTGAATTTTGGAGGTGAAAGTGCAGAAATGCTTTTCACTAAAATTATGAAAATTTATACTACTGCATCCATGCTACCTCAATAGTAATGAAAATTTAAAGTAATTCACAAAAGAGAAATTACAATTTCTATAGGCACTGTGAGTTGGAAATGTAATGCTTGGTGACAAAATTACAATATTGTTACCTGATTTGAGCTGTCCTATTTAAAATGAAGGCTTGGTTGAGGAAATAAATTTTAGTTTCAGATTTGAAGGATATGTGGTTAGCCAGTGGTAGGGCAGGGGACCGGTGAGCCCTCTCAGAAGAGGTACCAGATACTGTATAGGCCTGAGGCAGGAGAACACCAGTAGATGATCTCTCTACGAAAGGCTTGCGCTTCTCACAACACACAGGTAGTTTCTGAGTTCAAATGTTTCAAGAGAAAGTTCAAAAGAAGGAAGGAGAGTCTTCTAGGTCAAACTGCAGTGCTCGGCTTCCATTGTAGTGCAGGGATCAACGCAGTTACACACCCAATCAAATTAAGAGAAGAGGAATAATCTCTGCCTTCAACTGAAAGAGCAGTAAGCTTGCATAGAAAATGGCAGAATTGTTTGACGCCAGACTTGGAAATGAGCAGCCACAAAGGAGATTTTAACATAATTTAGATTAGTGTAAAAATGAAATATAAAGTAAGAAAGTAAGAATGCCCGTTTAAGATTGCGAGATGAGACAGAGATGGATAACTGAAAGAACTTGGTGGCAAAGAGAGGCCTTTAAAGTGATACTTGTGCAGTGTTAGAAAGATCCTATAGAGAAATGCTTGGAAGTCATGATATAGATGGGATAGCAGATGAAAAAGATTTCTTAAAGATGGGAAGGGAAGGAATGCAGAGCACAAAAATTGGGAATTAGTCTTTGGTAATAGAACTAGTCCTCCCCTGCCCCCATTCAAAAAGAAAAAGAGGAAAAAGATGCAAATGATGCAGATACTTTTGAAGACTGACTTTTATATTAATGTTGAGAATTCTGTATAGTAGAGACTTGGTAGCACAAGTAGAATTCAGGGAAAGGGGAACGTGCACAGGCAAGACGAAGGAACTGCACCGTTAAAAGGTTGTAAAAGATTTGCGAAGAGAGGACTAGGGTACTCAAAGGTGCAGCTCACCTTAAGCCAAGGGAACATTTTTAGTTTCTTTTGTATATTCTACCTCATCAGGTTACTGTAGTTCCTTATTCCTTCTCATTTGAACTCTCAAACAGGAAACAGCATAACAAAATTTAACTTCAGTTGCATGATCTGTGTTATCTTTAGTTCCTATTCCAAGCTGAACAAGAGAGAAAAAAAAATTCTGTTTTTGTTGGAAAGGTTGGGGTTGTAGCCAGAGTCAGCAACATGCAAGGTTAACCCCTGTATGATATATGCTGTTCAGAAAGAAAAATTTTGAAGAGCAGAAGGCTGCTCTTCAACCTTCATTCCTGAAAAATTCTGAAGTAACGTTGGTTTACCACACTGTACATTTCAGGTATGCACCATCACACCTCATCAATATACTACACACAGTAAGTCTACACACCAACGGCCTCGCATTTTCTCTAAAAGTAGCCAATTAACCATCTCTATCATTCCATCAATCCTCCATCCATTTCCCTTCTCATTATCACTATTCTGTTGACAGAATCTAAGGGTTTGCTTTATTTTGTTTCGATGCTCATTTGCTTTGTTTCATTATATTGCACACATGAGTGAAATCATCCAGCATTTGTTTTTCTCTTTCTAATTTATTTCCTTTAGCATAGTCCTCATAGAGGTTTCAACATCTTTCCACTTGAAGACTAGCCCATAGACTCCAGGTCTAGACCATGTCTTCAGTTTTGATTGACCATGTCTTCAGATTTGATTTTTTTTCCTAAAAAAAAAAACACAGAGAGGGATAGATGCAGAATATTATTTACTTTTCTTCCCGTTATGAATAGTTATTATTTCTTATGCAAGAGTTACTCTTCCTGAAATTTGCTCTTGGAATTTTTGTTTGTTTGTTTTTAAGAAAGACACTGCTTAATTTGGTGGAAAATGAAAACTCAGAAGTAATCCCTTTTTTTTACTTGCTTGTGTGTGTGCATCTAAAACCTAAATTTACTGCTAAACTGAAGTACTTATGGATAACTATAATGTAGAATGAAGAGCACAGCTTTTTAAAGTTGATTTCTTTATGTCACAGTTTTCTTGTAAGATTAAATACTTTGAGAGTCTAAGTTATTGAATTATTTTGAAGATTAAATGGATTAAATATTTTGAAGATTAAATATACGTGTGAAATATATAGACTATACTTGTTAATGGACTGTTAATTCAATGTATACTTTGTTACAATGTAATGGACTGTTAATTCAATGTTGAATGTATACTTTAATTTACAGTGACTTGAAAATTTAGAAATTTCAAGTTTTCTGTGTTTATATCTCTATAGTTTAGGTTATAGTTATTTTTTTCTTTCTATTTTTTTTTCTACTAAGGCACTTTACAGGATTAAAACAAACATTTCTATGTCCTTATATAGAGACTAGAGTAGATGGGTTCTAAGGTATCTTTCAGATTTTTAGTCACAAAAACTTTATAAAAACTGTGAAGGTAGGGTTAAAGAAAGTTATTTGCATTTTTAGAAATAAACAATGAACATGAATGATTCATACTTTACACTGATAAACTTGATTTACTTTTGAAGGAAAAATGATTATTGATTTAATACTTCTGGTATTCTTTCTATTGTATATTTTATATCTACCTGCTACAAGTGAATGGGCTGAACAGAATTTATTGGTTTATATGATCTCATAAATATCTGGATAAGAAATCTTCAAAATTCTTCATCTTTAGGGACCTAGAATTTAGAAAGATGAATAGATGTGTGTGTGTGTGTGTGTGTGTGTGTGTGTGTGTGTAGCAAAATAGTCTTTGTTGAAACAAATTAAAAATGTGAGGTGAGAGAAAAAGAGGTATGCATATGTGTTCAGGAGAGAGTATGGGCTTCTTTAGAGGGAAAAAGGCAGAGAATGGCTTTGGGAAGAAGGTTAAACAATTTCTCCAAATTGTCTTGTCCTGAATTTCTCTTCATATATAAATCTTAATCTGAGAGTTCTTCTCAGGGTGGGGCCTCAGTTTCTCTAACTCAAGATTTGCATACCAAAGGGGTACATTCCCATGCCTTTGGGTTATTTGAGGACTAGGCAATTTCTTTTTGTTTTGTTTTGTTTTATTTGGGGGCCACACCCAGCAGTGCTTAGGGTTTACTCCTGGCTCTGCACTCAGGAATCACTCTGGGTGGTGCTCAGGAAACATGATGAGGCCTAGGTCTGCAGCTTTCAAGGAAAGAGCCCTCCCCCCTGTATATTACTGCAACCCTATGCAATTGCTTCTTAAATTTTATTTCCCAAAAGCTGATTAGTAAATTTCTCATATCTGTAACATTCTCCCTAGGTATTCACCCCCTTACATCTTACCCCTTTACATGGCTGAAAGTACATCTTCTCTACAATTTCTCATGCTGACAAATGGGCACAGACAGTGCCTATGTAAAGGCATAAAATCTCATGCTAACTTAGTATCTATGAGGACAAGGCAATGGTTTATTGGGTTTCAGAGTTGTCAGTCTGAAAGAGAAATCAGAGAGATTAGACAACATTTTACAGCATTACGTCCCAGGAGAGAAAAGCTTTCCCTGGTCCAGGAAGGGCAGAGTGTTTAAGGCAAAAAAAAAAAAAAATAGTGACTACAGTATAAGCTTTTGTTCTTTTCTTCCGCACACTGATGATCTGCTGTAAAGAAAATTGTTAGTTTTTGCTTTTACTGGCCACCTGTAAAGACATGTTCAAAGTTAACAGACCTATAACTTAGCTTTTAGTGTTGTGTTTTTGTAAAGAGAAATTTTAAGTTCTTTATGGGTTCACAGAAATCTGTCAGTCTTATATCTGGAAAATGTATATGGACTTGATTTTATTGTGAAGAGATGACCCCCAATTAGAAATACTACTAAGACTTGCAGTAGTGTGAGTGTCTAAGGTAACTTGGTAAAGTTATCTTTCCTTTAGGCAGAAGTTGAGGGAAAGGAGATCGAGTTTGCAGGTTTTTAATAAGACCAGGCTAAATTTTGGTTGGGGTTAATTATTTACTTCGCTTAGGTAAAACTGCATTTCCATGTTCTTGAATGGCCTGCTGCATCTGTTCTAAATTAATAATATACCTATGTAATACTGGACTTGAATGTTGTGCTATGTGATAATAATTACTTTAAAAGTTGATGATCGTTTTCTCTGGAATGTTGTAAAGAGAATTGACATTGAAGTAGACTGTTGGAACAGATTAATGTTTTTGCAACTCTTAATATGCATACTTTAGTGCCTTTGTCTCAGAGCATTGAGTCTGGAATTTCTCTACTCACAATGGTCTCAACTGAGATTAGGTGAGTCATTTTGATTTCATAGTGGTGCTGAGAGTAGGGCATTCCAAACATAGGCGATCTGACCTTTCCTTGCTTATTCTAAATTAATCCCTTTGAGGCCAACTGCAACTGTTGTTTCAAGGTTTGGCTTTAATAGTGCATTCTCTCTGATCACAGTATAACTTTTCCTCTGTTTATAGCTACATCATAAAACAGTGTTATTTGGGCTGATGTGAAGGTGCAGTAGATAGGGTGTCTGCATGCACATAGTCGACGTTGGTTGGGTCCCTAGATCATAGGCAGGATCAGTGCCTATGATCCTGGGCACTGCAGACTGTGGACCCAAAAATCAAATTTAAAAAGTATTATTAAATCCTGGTTCAGTTCAGGGTAGGTTACGTAAATCACTTTACATAAAATTGGTGATTGGCTTTCTTTCCCCCAATTTTCATCAGCTTGGCACAGTGGCCAGGAATACCAGAAGGCCCTTTTCAGTCTGAAGTAATCATAGTTACACGAGACTGCCACGAAAGCTTTGAATTAGGCTAGGAGTACTTGCCAGGTCAGAGACATCATCTGTACTATTATGTTTATATGGATCAACATGCATTTGCATTTAAAGGATATATAGTTTATAATCAAGTTTGAAATTTTAGGTATGAGTATAAGTGGAAGAAGTAGCTATCTCGAGTCAATATTATCTGGAGTTTTAAATCAATATTCTAGTTTAGCTTATTGATCCAAAATTTGAAATGGCCAGGTGTACAGATACCCCTATCTCATCACACAGAAGGAAGACACCTAGCTTAGGTAAACCTGACATCACAGACAATGCATAAATATTAGAATAATCATTGCCAAGAATTATTTTTCAAGGATGCCATTGACAACCAGACTTTTCTCTTTTAGTCCTTGACAATATTCAATTTAATCAGGAATGATGAGAAGAAAAATGCATAATATTTTTGTTGTTTTTCCCTTTACTGGGTTATTTTCAAGGCTGGGGTGTTTTTGGTGGGAGGTAGACCATACCTGTCTGCGCTCGTCCATAGGCAGGCAAGGCAAGCACCTTAACCCTTGTACTATCTCTCCAATCACACAATCTCATCAACCCACTCCCCTGCCCCCTGCATTATAAATAATCTTGTACAGATGGGAAGTATTTTGATGATAGGCCCTGAAATACCTTAACTCCCTTTTATATCTTAGTGTCTTCTCCAAGATTACGTTATGAATGAAAGAAACTAACTTATGGAAACTTACTCTCTGTGTAATCTCAAGGTGGCTAGGGAGAGCGCCACCAGTGACTCTCCCTCTTGCCGCATGCGTTTGGTGGACTCAGGCCGTTCCCCCACCCAGGACAGCCCCATACCATGGGCAGATGAAGGAGGAAATGAGGGCCATCAGGCTGATTGATGATCAATTGCTTTTTATTCCATTCTCCCATGTGCCTGTTCCAATCTCTCTAACCCCCCCACTTTAGTCTCACACTGCCCCTCATTCCCGTCTCCTCCTGTCTCTCCTGCTCATCTCTCCGCACTCCCTCTCGCAGCCGTGTCTCTCGTCTCTCCACACGCCTGCTCCTGCATTCTTCCCCTACATTCTTCTCCCTCTGTCCCCCTTACTAGTCCCCCCACTCTCCATCCTGCTGCCCTGGTCTCTCTCTCGTCCCTCTCCAACTCTCTGTATTGGGGGTAGTCACCCCACCCCATCTGTAGCAAAATCAACTTATGAAAGCTCTTCTTGCTTGCCCACCAGGCTCAAGGGTGGAAATACCTCCCAGGGGGTTTTCTCCTCTCCTTAGTCCAATAACTTAATTAACATCTTAATTAGCACCTTAATTCTACTTCTTAATATTATTTTGTACAGACATAGTGAGAGATACATTGAGTTTGTAGGTGGCTTTCCTGGGGATGTCTTGCCACAGACTCAGACTACAGTGCTCAGGCCAGATTCAGATTAATTATCCCTAACCCCAGCAAGGTCCAAATCTAATTATTACTTTTTGGATCATGACAAAATTTATTCATGACCATGCTCTTAACTTTTAGTTAAGTTTATGGTGCTTTGGCCAGGCCCATTTCGATTCCAGGGTAGTTCACTACTTGCCCTGAGTCCATCCAGTCCCTCATCGAAACCCTGCTTTTGGGGTGCCAGAAAGTAAGGGAAACTGAGGCTTAGGTTAAGAGGACAGATATCCAGGAGGTAATATTATCTCGAGTTAACTCCTAAGTTACAAAAGCATAGCATTTACTATCTTCCTGTGTCTACACAAGAAGGACATTGTTCTGAATTAACTATGCAAAGGACTTGAGAAGAGAAAAACAATACTCACAAGTCAACAGAGCACAAAGAAAGAAGTTACAAGCAAACACAGAGGAATGTGAGCACTGTGGTGGGAGTAACCCAATAAACCTAAGCTCTCTGTGGCAAGGCTGAAAGGACAAATCAATGTTATCCTCCACTCTCCATTCAACCAAGAAATAGAATTTAGTTTCAACTGTCAAAAACCTATTAAAGAAGATAGTTTGGGTTGCAAACTTTATATAGAATTTAAAAAATGGCAATGTCTATTTAGAGAACTGTAAAATGGAGCAAAAGGCAGGAAGTTTTTATAGCATAAAGACTAAAGAATAAAGAAGGGAAAATAGAAAATAGCTTATTGATATGGCTTACATAGTCAACCTAGTTTCAGTGTTAGGAGCACAAAGGAATGAGAATATAATAAGACCCAAGTTGGCTTGGAGTTTGGGATTGCCTGACTGGATATACTGAAATCCTGGTCAAATAGAACATTTGCAGGCAGGAAAGTTATCCAAGTTTCAATTTGCCTACATAACTCTCTGGGCAAGAATGGATCCATCTTGGGCCTAGAAAGTTTTCTAAATACCACGGATACGTTAATTGTTGGCATTGAGATTTATTTATATTATTCTAGAGTCTCCCACAGTGGAAAGGTACAGAATGTGGATGCACAACTCCCCAGAATCTCCCAAGGAGTCTGTGTGTCAAAATGAGTATAAAGCCGGGGATGGGGAGTAGGGGGAGGGAGAAGGGGTGGCAGAGAAGAGTCAAGATGAAGGAAAGACATCCTGGAGTGGGTCAACTCGTTTCCCCCATGGCCAAGCAACTGCTTCCTTGGTTTGAAGCAGCAACTTGGTGAAACTGGTTGATAAATGAATGAATACATAAGAGCTGAGTTAATCTTGATAGGGCTAGCTGGGTTCGCTCCAATGCTTTCCTTTCTTTTCTTGGGAAAGCCAGATTAAATCCAGCTGTTTTTCATACTGCCAAGCCACTTTTGAGCATGTTCCTTTCTGTTTCTTCTATTTATTTTCCTCCTGGGGGCGGAAGAAATAAATGCTTCACCAATTATTTGTTCTTTATAAGGATTGGCCCTTTGCATTTTAAAATTTTCTAAATTGTTCACATACTGTATATATGATTTTATTTTTCCTAACACTGTTCCTTTTCCAGTAATGTCTCTTTATTAGACTATGGTGAATAAAGTATAGAGAATTTTATTCTCTGGAGTAATTTTTTGTCCTTCCCACTTACAATTTTTCCTTAATACCAATATCTTATCTAGGTTGACTTATAGCATTCACTTGTTTATTTATTTATTTATGTATTTATTG